>NW_006766892.1:643000-859244 GCF_000275845.1 Dichomitus squalens LYAD-421 SS1
GCGTGGATACAACTCGGAGGCCACACAGCAAAGGCTTGAAGAGACCTTCTGACAGCGCATGGGAGGGAAGGTGCCACACCAGTGGCAGGCGGATGTCTCAGAGGCAGTGTTGGTGGGATTAGACTGGGTGCGCGAGGATCTATAAGCGCCCATGGAGCGGACTACTGTGTACTGCCTATATGAGAGATAGACAGATTGAGTATGGAGGATGTGTAGCAAAGGCTTGTAGATGTCATAGAGACGTACCAGTTAGAGGAGTGTCGACAAAGAGCGGAGTAGGCTCAGCGCGACTCGAAGATAGCGGGGAGATAAGCAGGCAGACGCGCACGAAGGACAAGAGGCAGGGAGGTCACACCGGTCACCGAGCGGGGAGTCACGGGGGTAAAGCCACCAGACGTTCAGGAGCTCGGATGCCCCCGGTTTTTCGCATCCGATTCAAGCTCCGAACGTCTGGTCACGAGACTACCTCTGCTTTGGATTCGACGTCCGTGGACGATAGAGGAACTCCAAGCGGGGACAGCCAGTTGGAGCGCACGCATGCGTCGTAAGCAGGCAAATCACAGCCGAGTACACGAACGTGCATGCTGGGAGGTTCTCAGGGGTAGGCGTGGATCAAGGCGTGGGACGAGCCACTTGAAGTCCGAAGGCCAGGAGTCGATACAAGACAGGTTTACGATGACAACGGGGGCTAATCTCGAGATGATAGCTCAGCGTCCGAGTCATCGTGGCATGGATACGCAACTTTGTGGATGCTGCTGTATGTAGTTTCGCCTATCAGCGTCAGACGCTAGACGCGTACGTGTTTACAGAGGTGCGTACGGGAGACGAAGGGCATCATCAACGTCCGGATTCAATTATGACTAAGTAGTGCGATGATGCGAACATGCAAGAGACTCTATGACTGAGGATAAAACAGGCACAGCAAACAACCCTGGGAACCGCTAGCTGGACGAATTACGCAAAGAAGCGATAGCAGAAATTCAAGAAATAGTCTATGGTCAGAAGTCGTGGCGCATGTTATCTAAGAAACCATTGGAAGCGGTTCCACGGTGTCGATCTTGCGGAATGGGCCCGCGTAACCCTCCAGGTAGACGTGGTCGCGACGCCGCGCGAGCATCTGTACAGGCGTGTAGAACTCGAGCGTTGTCCAGTAGAACAAACGACTGTGCTGCGCGGCAATCTTGTCGTAGTCAACTTTAAAAGAAGACATTCAGCTGTGAGGTCCAGTATACCGTATAGATCAGCTTGGAGGCATACCTTGCAGTGCCGAACGGAGATCCAGCCACGTCTTTGTAACGTCCGTGATGATCACGTCAACACCCCATCTGACCGCCTGCACGACGCGGTCAGCACACCTGCGCGTGTCGGACATAACGGGACAAGTCACGTACCTCGACCATGTGTTCCGGGTCGTTCACGGTCCACGCCATGATCTTCTTCCCTGCGGCCTTGCAGTCTTTACGGAACTTCGCGCCGTCCGCCATCGCGAGGGTCGAGAACCTAATCGAGAACACGTCGCAAGAGTCCCAGAAATACTTGCGCGCGGTGGCAATGCTTTGCCCAATGTATGACCGGCGGCAGTACGGCAAGTGCTTCTTCGCATGGGGAAGGAAACTGGGGTGCCACAGTCCCAACAAGATGCGCGGCGCAAGGGTCGTCTCCCAATCTGGTTGTGCGGAGATGATGTTGTGCATGAGAGAGAAGAGATGTGCGGGTTTGTTTTGGACCTTGACATCGACGTTGAACTTCACGTGTCGGTTCTCAGGCTGTCATGAAAGTAAGACGTGGAAGCAGAAGCGCATATAGACGGTGTGCCTACCTTCATGAGTAGCTGGATTGTCTCTTCGAAGGTCGTGAGAGATTGCTTAGGCTCCTTGACCGTCCGTAGTGCCTGCATCCCATCCTCGCCATACCACAACCTTTCCCTGATCAAGCCTGGAAGAGACGCAATGAGCGACCACTGATGCGCTTTGCCAAAGTTTCCTACCTGTTCCGTCCGTAACTCGGTCGACGGCTACAAAGACGCGTCACTCAGTCAGCAAACGCGCTCAGCACTCGACTCAAGAGTCGGACACTCACAAGGGTCGTGGAACATGATGACCACGTCGTCTACGGAAACGTGCACGTCTGTCTCACTGGTGTCACGAACTACAGCGCATAATACGGGACAGCGCTGGCAAAATACCGCTCTCAATGCCCTCGGCGCCATCGCGAATGGCGGCTTCGAAGCTTGCGAGCGTGTTTTCGGGGAAGCGGGCAGAGGCCTGTTACGCGTCACATGCAAGAACGCAGGTCAAGAAAGGGCGCAGGAGCAAGCAGGAGCATGACACACTCCGCGGTGGCCCCAACACTCGGGCATCACTTTTGAGATGGTAGGAGCGGCCGTAGCGGACATGGCGGAGTGGAAGAAGGCGGCGGAGAGGGGTCGGATGCGGCGGGTGAAGGAGGAGGGACTGCGGACGAGGGCCGGGCGAAGAGGGCGAGACAATGGACGAGCTTTTATAGCTGAGGCCATGCCGGCTGTCCTGTCGAAGTGAACGAGGGTGGTGGGATAATGAGAGAAACAAATTACGCGAAGTCGAACAAGATATATAGTCAGCGCTGCCCCACAAGCGATGCCCGCTGAGCTCGACTCGCCGCCGCTCGCCGCCCTCGGAAGAAATCTGCTCTCCACTTCCGACACTACCCTCGCGCTCATATCAGTTCGCTACGTCTGTCCCTGTTTCTTTTCCATCATCCCGGCTCCCATGACCTCCATTCCTGTATCACGCAACATAATGTCTCCTCGGCGACGTGCCTGGCGGGGTCTCGACGTGTCATGTTCGTGGCGCATATCTATCCTCCGAGCGAATCCAGCTTCAGCGCTGCTACGAAGTTCCCTCGACGGGACTGTCCGTGAATACCATATGCCTGCGCTGTCTCTCTCCGACGATCATTTGGTAACCTTCTCGGAACACGCGAGCGGATCCCGCTCGGATCCTACATCTCCCAGACCCGGCCGCCATGTCCGTATGTCGTGGTCGACAACTACTATTACAGATGCTCAGTGCTTGACATCGGATACATTCCACTTGAGCCAGCAAGGCACGAGACGAGTTCCGACACAGCAATGGGAGGTCGTCCAGGAGGAGCGTCCAGAGTCAAGTGGTCTTCATATGCGTTTGCCTTTAGCCTTCTCATCGCACGTGCTCCTCCCGATCGTTCTGTGTCCCGAACACTAGCACTGCGAACGCCTTTGCTGAGAAGAGACTTTCTGTTCCGCAGCGTCTATATGACATCCATTCATTCGGGCGGCCACGGTCAGGGTCAGAAGAACCACCCAGGCCTTCCCGCATAGTCATGAGACGAGGTTGGCTGCGCCACGCGCGTGAGACCTCACAAACGCAGTGGCTTTTAGCCTATGAGACGCTGCAGGGATCATCAGTGTCGAATTGACACATCAGCGACACATCGTCGCTTTTGGGCGTCGGCAGTCCGGCCCGGCACTACGAGAACGCGAGCAAGTGTCTCGGCTTACAGCCATATATATTCGTCTGTGGAAGCAGACACCTGGGGCACGAGGGCATACTCACTGTCGTTGAGACGATTTATGTTCATGTATCCCTTCTAGAGACCAACTGTTCGCATCGCAGTGGGACCACCCTGCTATATCTCGGCGGCCCGTAGATGTCAATGACGTCTGCGTAGAACGTCCAAATGCTCACAGGGTCCTGCTCCCTACTACCACCATGTCAGGGGCTCGAGTAGCGATTCTCGTAGGTGCGGACCGTCTTGCCACGATTAGAGACCAAAGAGCAATATACTCACTAAACGCCTGGATATCCCAGTAAGCGATACCGCGTCCCTCGACCCGTCCGCCGACCGCTCCGGCCCGGCGCTACAAAGCCTACTCACCCAAGCAGGATATGTGTGCACGCATCTCGAGATCGTCCCCGACGATGAAACCCGCATCCGGACAGTCGTCCTCGGGTGGTGCGATCACGGCGATGTGGACTGGATCGTCACCACGGGCGGGACAGGCTTTGGGCTGCGCGATAGGACGCCTGAAGTCAGTCTATATACCCGTTCGGATTCACTCCTACGTCGCATAGGTCGAACTCATATGTTGCACGCAGGCGATCAAACCCTTACTCGATCGAGAAGCCCCGGGGCTTGTGGCCTTGATCCTCAACGCCTCGCTCCAAGCCACACCGCTCGCAGCGCTCTCTCGTCCCGTTGCGGGCACGATCAAGAACACACTCATAGTCACCCTTCCTGGGAGCGTCAAGGCCGTCCAGGAGAACACAGCTGCCCTCCTTCAACCAGGGGTGATTGAGCATGCTATCGAGCTTGTCCGGGGAGGGACTGGGAGACGCGTCCACGAGGATCTAGAAACTGAAGGCGTGCGTGTACCGGCCGAAGGCTCCGTCGTCTCCGCAGGCTCAGCTAGATCGGGCTCTCACCACCACCATAACGGTAATGGCCATGTCCATAGCCACACTCATAGTCCCAGTCACACCCACAGCCATGGACACGGACACGACCACGGCCACAGCGTGCCACAGCCACGCAGCGTTCTGTCGCAAGACCCAGGATTGCCGGGTAAGCCATACTGGAAGACTGTTGAGCACCGATCTAAGCGCCGTGCGTCCTCCGCCCTCATCCCGCCTTATTAGCCCATGCCAGACCTAGGGAGTCTCCGTACCCCTTAGTGACTATAGCGGACGCACTTCTTACCATTCTTAGAGAGATACGACCGTTGCCTGTCTATGACGAACCCGTGAGTGCTGATGGCATGAGTCGAGCATATGAACCGAATATCAATGTCGGCGCAGGTATCCGAGGCGTTACGGGGCCTCGTGATCGCAGAGGACGTCTATGCGCCTCAAAATGTCCCTGCAACGTTCACTACCAACGTGGACGGCTATGCGATCAGGTGTACGTGTTCCTCGATGTTGATGCATTACAGTAACTGATTGCGAGCCCTCCAGCGACGGACCCGCCGGGCATATACAGGGTCCTGACCTCCCGCAATCATCTGCTCTCTATCCCAGTACCGCCAGGCGCGGTGTTCCGCGTCAACACGGGGGGTCCGCTCCCGGCTGGGACCGACGCAGTGATCATGGTGGAAGACACCCGCGTCTACAGCACACAGAGGTCCCCTACCGGCGAGGAGGTGGAGGAGAACGAGATCGAGACGCTCGCGCAGGTATCGCGCGGCGAAAACGTTCGCGATCCTGGGTCTGATGTGCGTCAGGGCGACCTCGTGCTCGAGCGGGGTACGGTGGTCAACAGCTCAGGCGGCGAGATTGGCACGCTTGCGTTCGTCGGGCGGACGAGGGTGAGGGCGCATAGGAAACCGGTGGTCGCGCTCCTGAGCACGGGGAACGAGCTGCTGGACGTGCAAGCGCCTAACCCTCTCCCCAGCGACGGATGGGGTGGTATATGGGATACGAACCGTCCTTCTCTAAAGGCTGCGCTCGTCGGACTCGGATACGAAGTGGTAGACCTCGGAATTGTACCCGACAAGTCAGTCCATCACCATCGTCTCCACACCGTCGTACGCCTGACCCCAATGACAGCTTGCAGGCCCACGTCGAAGCTCTCCAGCGCGGTCTGGGGTCCGCTGACCTCATCCTCACCACAGGCGGGACGTCCATGGGCGTCGGCGACCTCCTCAAGCCCGTGATCGAGTACCACCTGGGCGGGACCATCCACTTCGGCCGCGTCCGCGTCAAGCCCGGCAAGCCCACCACCTTCGCGAGCATCCCCACCCCGGGCGAACGCGTCGAGCGCGTGCCGCTCTTTGCGCTCCCGGGGAACCCCGCCAGCGCGCTTGTGATGTTCCACATATTTGTCATCCCTGCGCTGAGGCGGCTGGGTGGGTGGCCCGAGGTGCGGTGCAGGCTGCCGAGCGTGAGGGTGCAGATCCAGGAGTCGCTGCGCCTCGACCCACGCCCGGAGTACCATCGCGCGATCATCAGAGTCGCTCCCGAGGGTTTGAAGGCGTACAGTACTGGGGGACAGCGGTCGAGCAGGGTCGCGAGTCTGAAGGGGGCAAATGGGCTTATCGCGCTGCCTCCGAGGGTGGAGGGCGGGGCCAGCAAGCTTGAGATCGGGGACTACGTTGAGGCGATCCTTATTGGAGAGTTACAGATGGCATAGATGTGATAATGGAGAAGGCTAGCGGTACAGATACGGTGTTGTACAGTGGATGGGACGTTAGGAATCGTTCGTGCAGGGGTATCGAGGTCATTTCTTCATAGCAGCGAGTTCCTGGGGGTGCAAGTCGGTTGAGATCAAGGCTCGAAGGCATACTGATCAAGCCCACCATGGCATCCACTTCGGCCTGCAGCTGCGCTGCTTCCTCTTCGAGCTTCTGGCGCTGTCTGGCAAGCATCTGCAGCCGGCGCACATCAATCTTGCTCATCCCAGCCGTGTTCGCAGTCGCCCTCGAGGAAGGGCGGGACTGTAACGCCTCGACCTGCGATTGCACTTGAGCGAAAGAGCTGAGTCGGTCTGCTCCTGGGACTCACCTTCGCTTGGAGTATGCTCTCTCGTTTCAAGAGAACCTGGAGGCCCTTCTCTGCGCGAGAAAGGAGCTCGTTGATCTGCGGCTCTATCTCGTCGGTCAAGTCCGCCTTGTATCTTCTAACGGTACCCTCATCAACGAGGAGGAATACCTGGGAGCAAGCGGACAGTGAGGTTGAAAACTGGGATGCTATACACTACAGGCCTACTCGTTCACTGTCGAGGACTTTCGTCATGCGAGGAAGGTCGTACGTGCCTTGCCGAATGAGTTCCTGTGCCTCGTACGCCTAGCAAATGCAGCCATATTTATCAGTATATTCAAGCTACGAGCGTAGTTTAGCGAGCCTACCTCGTCACAGCAGTCTTCCATGGCCATGACACATTCTCGGAGATACGGGCTGCATGTCGCATTGGTGTCTACAGCTCGATACAGTTCTGGGTTCCCTGGAAATATAGAGTCCCTGGGACCCAGCCTCGGATGGACTGATAGACGAGACACTCTGTGGCTCCTTTCCATCTTGGATGTGTCCGTGGCTCGTCTCAAACAAGCAACGCAAGCGCCTACCCCCGACGCGTTGTGGCTGCGCCGACGCGTTCGAACAAACAGTGGCAAGCACATTTCGGACTCCGCTGGGGGCGTGGTACATAAGCCTCCGCAATTTGCAGCGTTGCACTTTTCTGCAGTGTCCAGCCAACCTCCGAAGCGTCAGCCCTCCCGCAAGGGCTGGGACCAGACGTTCGCTCGTCTGAGGACGTTGTTCACTGTTGGCGGAGCGAGGCGTCCTTTGCAGGACGCTCACAAGAACGATGTTCGTCGTCCTGCTCCCCCTCACCACGACTGAGTCCGCCCCTCGGGGTGTCGATTCGTCGGAGGGGTCGATGTAGGGCGGCGAACGGGCGTTATATTCCTTAACCTTGCGTATATCCCCGTCTTCGGGCGGGGTGCCACTATGTGGCTGTGACGGTTTGGTGAAACCATAACGCATACATGTCTTACGCTTACATCCGTACTTCCTCTGTCGTAGAAAATAATGAGTATTCGTTCAGGAAACACATTTCACGCTTGGTGCAGGTATGCATCGCCTGTAGACAAACCAGTTGCTACACATCAGCAGTGTGCTATGTGCGGGTCTGTAAGTACTTTAGTCCCTTTGCCTCGTGTGCTATTCATCTCCTTCGTGCCGATATAACATGCGACGCATCAGTATGTGGTTTGTCGCAGACACAGCCGTCGTATCCTGTCCGGTCTGTGCTGTTACGATCGGACGGTACGATATGCAATGATGCAATCATTCGAGGAGTTTTACTTGCCACGTTCAAACGGTCCCTGCTCCAAGATACCATGTCTGATACGATCTGCTACGACTTTCGTCATACAATCCGTGTCTGTTTGACCATCCAACGAGCGAGGTAGGCAGCGAATTTACTTTGCACGCCCGGTGGTAAGCAGTGTCACAGCCGCACGTCTTCAGGGTCCTTGGCTGATTATCAATCCACAATCGCTCCTACGTGAAGTAAGCCTACCGACGCCCTTGTCTGCCATCCGTCAGGCTTGCGACAATCTGCAGGGATTTGCATTGACGGCCCCGAGGCGTCGATAGTGTGGCGGTGTGTGCAGTGCCGGTGGCTGTAAGCCCTCTGACTTCGCCAGTGACTAGTACTTACACAGTACTGCTGTACCGTCAGTAGGGTCGCAGTCACTGCGCAATGGCCTGATACTATTGATCCTACCCCTTACTACCCCTCGCTACGTTGATGCGACCGGTTCACCATCAGGCTTTTTTTGCAGGGCGCCACCGAAGCCACATAGTTTTGGATCCGACGGGTAGATCACGGAGCAGATTTGTGAGGTGAGCTAGGCGTACCCCATTCAGTGGCCGGATATGCGCTGCTAGTGCCAGGAACAGGCTTGGTAACTGCCCTTGGGCATCTTTCGATAATGGGACATGTTCATTGATATAAAAAGCAGCTACATAATGGCGTCTTGGTCGCTTTTCCGCCTGTCACTTCACATTATTCGTTAATTCCTTCAGGGACCGTTCTTGTACTTTTCCCCGGTCTTTTGTAAAGTATGTCAGTTTCAGATTCCTCAGACCTCATCGCAGAGCTTGCCTCCATGTGGGTGGTCATCGTGGAGTCACTCGGCTGTCTATGCTCACTAGTTTCCCCTGTAGTCAGATTGGCAATTTCTTCGCCGTAGCAGGTGCAGGTGAGTGGGTCGCCCGAGCACGGGCGGTGCATTCCCAACTCATGTGTGGGGCTAGGCTTGATCGTGTACGAGTTCATGATAACCTTCAATAAGGAGGTGGACCTCTTCTGGAAACGCAAGATCACCTTGTCGTCTATTCTATTCCTCCTTAATCGCTACCTTCCCTTGATCGTGAACATGATTTATGCACCATGGCCATCTAGTCTTTCTCCAACAACATACGAAGTAAGCAGCATCTCTCTTACTCATTTGTCTGTTGGGCTGAACAGAGCAGGGGTAAGGAGTGATTCGCTGCCCTACCGCCCTCCCAGGCTCACCGGAGAACAGCTGTAAAGCATTGATTTACACAGCGGAAACCCTTGAGATCTTCCAATATCTTCCCTGGGCAGGTACGTCTCCGGCGCACCATTAACGACCGGATAATGGCAACAGAGGCAGCTCAATCCTGACGGTACCACGGCTACGCGCAGTGTTCTCTGGCTTACGAGCCTACGTGCTCAGTTCTAGAGCGTGGCCACTTGCGCTCTTCGTCTTTGTTCTGAGTCTTGCGCCTGTAGTCATCAACTACGTAAGTCTTCCTGGTGAGCGTGGGGAAGGAAGCTGAATTGCCCATGCCTCTAGGTTACGCTAGGGTATGCAGAAGTTTTGTTCGACGCCACGTTAGGCTGCGGTGTCACAAGCCCTCTGACTGATGCTGTGCAACAAGAGTAGGTGATCCATAAGTTGCTCCACCGACTGTCGCTAACAGGATCACTTGCCTAGCTGTGCGTGTGCTGAAGCGGGGACATATTGTGTGTCAGTAGCTCACGGCTGTCTCACCTCCCATTCGCAGTCACTATCGTATCTCGGGTTTGTCTTATCACCTCCGACCTCCTGGTCTTGGCTATTACTTGGATGGGAACATACAAGGACAGTAGAGAGATGAAGCTGTTGGGCCAAACGACGTCGCTATCTAGTATTCTCTTTAGAGACGGTAAGCAGCCGACTAGCAACCTCGCGTAGGATTCCGTGACACTAATTATCTTGCTCTCACAGGCATAATGTACTTCTTGTGCGTGCTCATATCACTTGGATGTGTCCTTCGTCTGTTGATCAAACTATAGAGTTCTCCTAATCATGAACACCTTGCACCTGAGTTTCTCGTTGCGCTCCGTAAGTTTCACTTCCGAGTCCTTCCCAATGTCAGCACACGTGCTTGAACTACCACACAGATACTCAATCAAAACAACGAGAACAACGCTAGTTACATCACGATTCTCACCGAACCGTACGTTGCCTCGCTCCATGCGTCCCTACAATCTCACCGCTGACACCAGACACGCCCACTTACACATCCTGTTCGTAGCATAACCGCAATTCTCATCTCCCGCTTCCTCATGGACCTCCAGGACGCCAGCAATGGCAAGGGCCACCAGCACTCCCTGTCGTCCGTCCAGCTCGGCCAGATCGGCACCCTCGACTTCAACGGAATCATCGGCTCTCTGGGCTCTACGCTTGCCGCCCCAGGTGAGGGACATCCTTTTGAGCCGGCCTCCACTGCGGAAGACAGCAGTGCCACAAGGGCGGACGGCCTCGACTCTTTATCGGACTCGGGGACTTTCAGTGAAGACACGGCCTCGAGGACGATAAATTCTTGTTGAGACCGGACTTGGGGCATGTCTATGTGCCATCGGATTTGCTGTATCACTATACTATACCTCCCCCTCGCAGCGGACGTGCGGGTTTCTCGTCCACTGCCTAATATACTCTAGAGCAACTATACAGCGGGAACCGAAGGAAAGGAAGGATTCCAATAAACCCATGTAAGGTACCGAGAGTAGTAAGTACAAATAACCCGGTGTCCTTGACGCCAACACGATGCCATCTACAACGCAACGAACAGTTCATCGCGGCCGAGGGCTCCGCCGATCATCATCGTCCTCGTCCTCATCCTCGTCGCCCACGTCGAAAATCGCCTCCTCCTTGGGGAGGGAGTCTGCGCGCTGCTTGCCCTTGCGCGACCGGAAGCCGTTGCCGTTGCCGTTGGGCTCGTCGGCGAGCGCGGAGTTGAGCGGGATGTTCTCCTCGTGCGTCGAGAACGGCAGGCCGCGGAGGCGGTTGCGTTTCGAGCGCCACCAGAGGAAGCCCCCCACGAGGATCGCGATGAGCACGAGCACGAGCGCGGCCGAGCCGGCGTTGTAGTACGCTGATCGAAACGGCGGCGGGGTCAGCGTTCATTATCGGAGGAAACGAAAGGTGCCATACCTTCCCACATGGCCTTGTCCTGCTCGGGAGTCTTGGTCGACACAGGCGAAGGCGTAGCGGCCTCGTCTAGTTTAGCGGGCAGCGGCTTCGCGTCTTCCCCCACGGCGCTTGGGATGCGCGCCGAGCCGTCCGTGATGGCAGTGAAGTTCACGCCCATGAAGCGCAGGATCATGTCGTGCGCGACGTGCGGAACGTCATAGCCGACCATATGCGAAGCGTTGAAGATCTGCACAGCAACGAAGTCCGTGTTATACTGGCAGTGTGGATGTCAGGGCAAGACGAGAACGCACCTTGACGTAGGTCAGGTTACGAGAAGCCACCCACGTCCCTGCGGAGGTGCCATCTACCGTCCAAGACTGCGTCTGCACTTTCTGCAGGTTGACGAAAATGGGTGTCAGGCCTTTCGCCGCTAGTCACAACCAGTCATGTACTGACCCCAAGTCCGGTCTCGCCGTTCCAGCGCATAGCCTGGATCATGCTCTCCACGCCGACATAGTTGCAGATCAGGTCCTGGTCGCCGACAAAGAGCATCACAGGAATCTTCTCCAATACCCGAGGTAGGACCGTGATAGACGAGTTAGATGTACGCGTCGAGAACTCGACATGCACCCGACTTTTGCATTCGACCCACTTGCCAGGGGCCCGGTCAGCGTGCAACGCGGAGACCACATCCTTGCGCTTATACCAGAACGATTTAAAAATCGGAACAACAGCAAGGGAACCACAGTACTCACCGCGAGGTACTTGTAGACGGCGTCGAGGTCCGGGGGCCAGTTCATGCCGCACTGGGGCTGACTATCCTCTAACCGCACGTCATAGATGTTGAGGCACTTCGCAACGCCCTGTTCTCTAGTGTATGATGAGCTGCCGTTGGAGGCTGGCTCACTGTAGGAGTTCGGACGTACTCGTGGTTCTTTCCCGCGATCACGCTCATCATCACGTTCTCACACACGTCGACATGTACGGGTTCCCTATCGGTGATCTTGGCCAACTCGGCCGTGCACTGATCGGTGACGTCTTTCGCAGCCTTGTACTCCTATTGAGAGGTCGTGCTCAATGGTGAACAAATTAATTGAGAGTAGCGACGTACCGTCGACGTCTCCTCGAGAATCCCGTGCTTCACGCTGTAGTCCAGATAGGCAGGGTATTGTCGTCGCGCGTCCATCCAGCCATTACCAATCGCAGCCCCCTTCAATGGGATGTCCAGGGTGGAGTTGAGGACCGCGTCGGCGAAGTATGGTATATATTGGCCCGCAAAGCTTTCTCCGGTAATATAAGCCTGCAAAGACGCAGGCTTTCAGACTCTGCGGACAAGATAGTAGAAGGTTGGTGCGCACGTCGACATTTTTGTACTCGGGGAAGACCTGGTAGAAATTCCGCAGGAACTCTACGAAGTGCCCAGCAGCCTGGGATAGTCATTACACCGTCATAGAAGCAGGGGCATGAACTTACCTCGGGAAGCTCGTGATCGAACTTATTTGAGGGCGCGTACGAGAAGCCAGTGCCCGCCGGCTGGTCAACTGAACGGGTATGAAAGGGGTCAGATATAGCATACTCCCGGATAGGACGGTAGAATGCACCAAACACCATGGTCGCGTACTCCTCCCAACCTCCTTCTGCAGCCTTCAGGCCACCCTTCCCGTCTGTCCGCCACGGTCCAATTTCCATCATGAGCCCGTCGAACGACGAACATCCTGGGCCGCCCTACCAAAAGCCCCTTCAACATAGAACATGATAGTATTGAACAGAGAGCTCACGTTCAACCAGAAGACAATTCGCTCCTTATCCGCAGTTCGCCGCGCTTTCACCATGAAGAAATACAGGTGCGCTGTTACGTCGGACGGCGATGCGACGCTCGCGCCTGGGTCAGACGGGAGATGGCCTCCGTACATGTGCAGCGGTCGCCTCTCATCCTGGTGTAGGTCCGGGAGGTGCGGGATGTAGAAGGACGCGGCGGAGGGTACTAAGGTCGGATGTCAGTCATTCAGTTTCGATAGTGCGCGGTAGCGCGCCGAGAGGAGATCGAGCACAGTGACCCACCATCTGTAGGGGCGCCGGAGGTATGTTTCACGAGTGAAACCAGAAGGTAGAGTAATGACGCGAGGTGTAAGGAGAGTGCGGGATGCATGACAGCACGGCGTGCACGCGTCGCGCGCGGGCCTAGTCGATCAATCAAGCCGCCGAGCCAAGACAAGCTGGGACCGAGCCGGCGGGAAATGGCCAGGAAGCTGGTAGCGACGAGCAGAACCAGCTCGACGGTGCTCTGAGAGCAGCAGGCGTCGAGGAGTAGTACCGAGGGGTGCAGGAGGAGGGAGAGAGGTCGAGCTCTGTCCGACAGTACTGTGCGCACTCTTCACTGCTGCGCGCGCTGTTCCTGTGATATTGGAACTACAGTGAGTGCTTAAAATAGCGGACCATGTGCGATAAGCGCTCAACGGACGACAGAAACGTAGCTCTCCTATGACAATAGTGGGCTGCCTTGACCCAAGAATTGAGGGATGGATAGATATGCACCTGAGGAATATGCGCACTGGATATCAGCCCAATATCTGAGCTGCTTTGAGCAGTATGCCCATATGAAATGTACAGACTGTGTTTATAGGGTGAAAATCCGAGAAACCATGGATACTGTACTATGCCCATATCCAGGCATGTCAGATAGGCTTAGTTGCAAAGTGGCACCCACGCCCTGACTCGCGCTTTGCCCCCTCCCATTCCTGACAACATATGCCCGCGTATACTCGCAGTCCCTACTGCCCTGCACAAGCCATATACACAGCGGAGCCTTCTTGACACCGCGCACTACGATTACATCGCGCCAGCTATCAGGGGGAAAGACAATGGAACAATATAGCACCTCCCCAGGCACGGCCTAGTCTTATCTCCGTTCTCATGCGAGACCCGCGCCTGCCCACTGCAAGGCGCACGCTGACTTCGCGCCCCCACCTCACTCCAGACCTTGGCTTTCACGCGCACACCCCGCTCTGCCTCTTGCGCCCTTTCCTGCGCTCTACCCACATATCTATCTACTTCCCCCGCCTTGAGCCGAGTCACAGTCTGGCGCAATGAAGCTCGCCGGGATCCTCTTCACCTCCCTCCTCTGCGCCGCGTCCGCGCACGCGCAATACTTCTCCGCAGGATGGACCCCAGGCCAGAAGGTCGCTGACGAGCAGCCCCCCGAGCCCGCGTACACCTTCGAGCCCGCCGCGCAGGCTGCGTCGAGGCCCGCACCCGCTCCCGGCGGGAAGCAGCTTGGGTTCGTAGACAAGATCCTGACGTCGGGGCCCGTGTCTTCCCTGTTCGGGAAGATTGGGCTGAACGTGTCAGAAGTAATTGCGCGGGGAAGCGTTTCGCCTTGGGACGAGCGGATACCCATCATCACGGACCAGAACTACGAAGAGATCATCGTGAACGAGAAGCTGACCCCTGAGGAGGAGAAGGAGCGGGTGTGGTTCCTCATCGTGTACGTATCGTCTCCTCGCGCTCGCGTGCGTCCCGAGCTTGCGCCCTGTGGGCCTTCGCAGGATTCAGGATACAGAAGACCAGAAAAGCTAATGTCGACGGTCGTGTCTCTTACAGCTCCGTGACGAGCTCGCAGAACAGCGAGATCTCCAAGATCGTCGACAAGTCCTTCGACGACGCCTACAACGAGACTCTCGCCGCCGGCGACCTTCCGCATGTCCGCTGGGGCCGCATCGACTACATGTCCGTCACCTACCTCACGACCAAGTGGGGCATCTGGACGTGCGTGTCTCCCTCCCTTTTCCGCGGTCTCTCACGCCCACGCCTCGCGCTGACATCCGCTATGCGTTCGATCGCTGCAGGGGCCCATACCTCATCGTCCTCAAGGACCGCGGGCAGACGCTGCGGTTCTACAAGGCGGACCGCGTGCGCATCAGCAAGGAGCTCATCCGCGAGCTCCTGACGGAGGAGCTCTGGCGCGAGACCCCCGTGTGGAATTCCAACTTCGCGCCCGGCGGCAAGCGGTGCGTACTCCCCCTCCTCGAAGTTCTGGGGTTTCAGCCGCGAGCTGCGACATGGAACTGGAACGCTGATACTGTCCTTCCAGGGAATTCGTGTTGCACTACTACGGGATCGCGCTGATGTATACGTTCGACGTCATCAACCGCGTGCCGCGGTTCGTGCTCATGATCGCCTCGGGTGGTATCGCCAGCATAGTGATGCGCTTCCTGCACAAATCCACTCCGCAAGACGCGAGGCCGAAACCATCCGAAGCGGTGCCCAAAAAGACTGCAGACACTGATGCGGGCACGGCGGTGAGCGGCGGCACGACTGCGGTAGCCTCCTCTACTGCAACCTCGAGCCCGAAGAAGGGTAAGCAGCGGAAAAATGGGAAGAAGTAGACGGAAGAGAGCCGCGTAACTTGTCCAAGGGCTGTATACTACATACGCGCTAACCCGGTTGGAAGAGAGGAGTCGGCCCGAGGGGAGGTCCCTCATGCGCTGCTTGTATCTAGCGTTGTAATTCGGTTGTTCGTCTATTTGCAATATCTCCCGTTCGATGCACATTCTCGAAACATGATCTCAATGTTCGAGAGCGGTGATTATAGGTGGATGATCTAGTACAGTGTGACAGGGGCCAGATGAAAGGTGCAAGATATCAAGTTTCCTTGAAGGGGTACTCGAACGGGGGTTGGTCTTTCCGACGCCACAACTTCCTCCTGCAGACGAGACGTGAGCACCACGGAAGGATGTGTGAGAGTGAGAGTGCGCGCACTTCTTTTTGGTCCTGGTGTCTTCGACGAAGACCTCTACGCAGTGCTTCGCCTTGAACTCCCGGATGAAGCGTGGGTCCCAGAGCTCGCTAGCTATACCGAGGTCTTTGCAGCACCGCATGAGCGCATTGCTCTTGCACGCCTCCGTCGCGGTGGGGATACCACTGGGGTCAAAGTATTCTTGCTCTCCGCGGGCGATACCAACGAGTCTAAGACCATGCCACTGAGCAGAAGCAACCAAGGGAAAGGCACAGTACTGACCTCCCCAAGCACACAAGCGCATACTCCCTGCTCACGACCCGAGGCCCGACGTTCGTCTCGCTCCTGGGCGCGAGCCCCCACCCGCCAGGGCCGAACGCCCTGTTCAGTACGCGGCGGTACTTGATTTCAGGGAGGTATATCAAGCCATCTGTGATACACATAATGAGCCTCCTCTGCACGCACGCAAGTACTAAGCAGTACGTGACGCACCAGGCTTGATCTCCACGTCCATAGAGTCCACAGGCGCAAGGAGCGTCTCCGCGGCCTCCTTCGGGAATGGCTGCGTGGACAATCCAAAATAACTCTTCGACCAGTCCGGCGAATTCGGGTCCTTCGGCGACCCGCTGATCGTCGCGGACTCCGCGAAGTCGATGGGGGCATACGAGGAAAGACTCGGGCTCACATCAGGCGGAGCAGAGGATGCCTGGAGCACAGAGGAAGAGGGTATGCTCTCGGGTTGCGAGCCATACGCTTCGGGGGGGATCTCGACCTCGTCTGCGATGTCCGTCTTGCCCTTCCCTGGGGGGTCGGTCGCACGTGAGGTGGACGTCCTCGTGGCCGTGCGTGGGGTTGTAGAGGCCGTCCTGGAGGTTGCCTGAGCAGCAGTAGCGTAGGCTCTGTTCGCCGTCTGCGTATTAGGGAAGGCGAGGCGGGCCCTGGTCGCCGCTCTGAGTAGCATTCTGGAGGACATGATCGTGGATGGGGCAGGTCGACTGAGGCTGCAGGCGACGGACTAGATGCTGGTGACGCGCTCGTGTCGCGGCGTGTGACGAGCGCGACGCGTTACAGTCGATCGCGACTCGCGACTCCCCGGCAGCGCATCTTGCGTTTAGCCACCATCGCATCCCGCCCTCTGTCCCGCCCTCTGCATCTGCATAGAGTACTGAACACAGTGAGCACAGGCTTCTTGAATATTTGGCTGTACTATCATCACGCCTACAGGTCTCCCAACAGGCTCTACTCCGCCTCGATGCGTCCTTCCAACAGTTCACGCTCGAGAGCGCAGTCACAAGCTGGGCCTTTGAACCCGAACCCTCCGTCGGCGACCGCTCTCCGCCCAGACAAGGATGGATGGTATGGCACAAATGAAGCACCACTCAGTGCATCCACAGCGCAACCGCAGTCCAATACCCATCTTCGCCCGTCTTCCAGTGCAGCATTGCGACCTCCATCTAGCACGTTCGCCCGGCCTCCCTCGAGCGCGGCAATGCGACCACCTCCTGGTGCTGGCATACGTCCCTCATCCAGCGCTGCAATCCGGGCCTCACAAAGCGCTCCTCTCAGACCTGCCTCTAGCGCCTCCGTCAGGCCGTCATCCAGCGCGTCCCTCCGGCCGTCGTCCAGTGCGTCTGTAAGACCGGGATCAAGTGCCTCCACCCTCCGCCCGGGTACAAGTGCATCCGTTAGGCGTCCTATCTCTCGACTCTCCCAGCGACCTCCCACCCGACAGTCCACGCGGATACTTCCTTTGTGTGAGGCACTGGTATCGCAAGTCACTGGGATAACCTCTGCTGCAGATGAGGAAAGTTATCAGACTGCCGTGGAATACGTCACGAAGAATTTAGACTCCACGATGAGGCCTGGTGGAAGCACAGGCTGGGCGACAGTAGACAAGATGATTAGGGGGTGAGCGAATTGCCCTTGCACCTTGATCTTGTGCTGAGGATGCTCAGTCATGCCAAAAAGGCACGGATAAACTCAGAGGATGTACTGGCGGACGCGCTGGAAAAGGCATACAAGAAGCTCAAGGACCAAATCAAGGGCCACAGCGACCTCGATGCTGGTATTCAGGTTCGAGAGCGACGTTCACTGCATCGTGGAAAACCCAGCACTAAGGGGAGCTATGTTCACGCAGCGGTCACGAATACCCGATCATCTGAAGTTCTTGGTACGGAAACCTATCCCGGACAACGACAACTTTGGCTGACTATGAAGACAGGCTGCCCTCTCTAATCCCCCATCATCATCATCATTGGACACCGCCGAAGCGATTATCGATAGAATCGACAATCCTCAGCCAGAGAAAGCAAAATTGACATGGAAAGACATCTTTGCGGAGGAGCCGCTAGAAGGGCAGCACTGGGAAGGCGCATACGGTCTACCTCCCGGAACCACGGTAGAGAATTGGGAGACTCGCAGCGACGGCAGCTCACCCTCGCTGTCCCCTTGGGATAGCGACTCAGACTTGGACGAGTCGAGACCTGCCTCACGTCTGTCTGATGTACCAGAAACGCCTCCGACGCCTCCTACGGAAGGGACAGACCCTGAGGTGCCGAGGTTGGATCCTCCGCTCGACCCCATGAATGCGTATCGACATAGGCAAGACGTGGAGGAGCTGCATTCCAGACAGTACTGGAGATCGGATTGGCGGTCGGATGCGTCTGTCCATCAGCAATTTGATCTCGGAAACGCCTCGTCACTAGGTTAGCATACAATTATAAAATTCTAACTCGGTCATAGGACTAATTCGGCGTAGCACCTGCCTTCCATCGTGCTCTGGGTTCACGAGCTGTGCTAAGCATCGACGGTCCAAACAAAGAGGTTTGTCTCCTGGCTCTAATGACGTCCAATGTATGCTCAAGGGCTGGGCAGAATTACCGACATGAGGAAGATATTGTCCGGGAAGTCCTCACGGGCCTTCAGGGTCGACGGAACATGATGTTCACTTGGGTGCACAGCGGCCCAGAAGCTTTCTCATTCGTCGTGCGTATCACCTACAGTAGAAATCGCAATCTCCCTTGAACTCACTCGAGATCCCTAGCTGTCATCCTCCGCTCCCCGCCTACTGCATCTCACTGCGGGTGCTCAGGCATCCATCATCTCATCCTTCGCAACCCTCGCTACCGTCCTCGTCCACCTCCGCAAGTTCACATCCGCGATATTTACCAAAGCATCAGGCAATATACCACCTACCTCCGACGGCCAAGGGCAGCCAGCATATCTCACTCGCGCGCAGCGACGGATTACGCAAACTCTTGAGGCGTTCGCGGACGCATTGGATGCTGAGGTCCGCGCGTTCGATGCGTGGTGCGCACAGCGCGAGGAGGATATGTGTCACGCTCGCGCCGGGCTTGGCGGGAAGCTCGTCGTCTCGCTCCTCAGCCTCGAGAAGGCGATTCGGGACAGTTTTGGCTCCTCCTTCCCTGTCCTGCTCGACATCGTGCGCCTCGTCGTACGGCGCTCACAGCGCCTGCACGACAACGAGGAGGCCACGGAGGTCTGGACGCTCCCTGACCTGCCTCAACGTGCCCCGCCGTCGACGATTACGGCTACCTTACTCGACGCACTGCTGGTCGCGGCGCAAGAGCACGTCTCGATGGGCGACGCTGTCACCTCGTCGGCCATCGTTCGCGTCTTCACTGCGAGCGCGGAACCGGTATGGTCTATGATCTACAAGTGGATGCGCGACGGGATGCCTGTGCGCGACGGGCAGCTCGGGGCCTTGCCGCTGGCCGCGCAGGTGCACTCCCCGCTGAAGGCGCTGCAGGACGAGTTCTTTGTGGAGGACAACGAGATGCTCGTGCTCGACCCCGACTTCTGGGCCGAGGGATTCGCGCTGCGGGACGGACACTCTGGGACCGCTCAGGACGAGGACGCAGATGAGCTGGGGCGGCCGACCAGCGTACCGGTCTTCCTCGTGCATGTGGCACAACTAGTCCTTGCGACGGGGAAGGTGGCGGGGCTGTTGCGCGTGCTCGGAATCTCTGCTCTTTTCGACGGGGAGCGCTTAGAAGATGGGACGACGACTAGGCCCTGGATGGCGGATTGGCGATCGTTCAAAACGCTCCTCAAGCAGCCACGAGTGCACGAATGTATTGATGGGACGGGAGAAGTCACGGTCTCCTTGGAGGGCGCGGTTGCCTCGTCTGAGAACCTCTCACGGATCGTGTATGACGAGCTGCTCCCCTACTCGGAGCTCGCGCACGAGGCGCTCAGGAAAGTCCTGGTGGACGAATGCGAGTTGTGGGCGCACCTCAACGCAATGGAGGATTTGTTCCTCATGCGGAGAGGGGATGCTATGTCTCATTTTGTCGACGTGTTGTTCACCAGGGTAAGCGGCTCACATGGCTATGTTTCGAACGATACATGTTGACAATTGGGATGCCGGACAGATGGACACCCGCGAACGATGGAACGACTTCCACTTTATGAACTCCGCCTTTCGCGACGTCGTCTCGCTCTACTCCGGCCGCACGCGCTGGATCGATGCGTCACTCGTCCGGTTCTCCTTTCCTCACAAAGCTCAGGGGAAAGGTGCCCTGCAGGAGAAGAACATCGCACAGACGGTTCGTGCGCTCGATGGCCTTCTCATCGAGTATGCGGTACCCTTTCCTCTCACGTACATCTTCGGTCCGCGGGCGATGCGCGTGTACTCGAGCATCTTCACTCTCGTGCTGCAGATACGCCGGGCCAAGAGCGTGCTGGAGAGGATTCTCGTGCGGGGTGGGCTCGCCGCGGGTAAGCAACTGGACGCGGAGATGAAGGTGTTCTATGCCATGCGTGGGAGGTTGTCGTGGTTCGTGAAGTGAGTGTGGTACAGACATCCGCATGGCTCCACACGATAACTGACGTACACCGGAAGCACCCTATTGAATTTCATTACGACCAACGTGGGCCAGACTGGCTTGGTTCATTGCGTCGTTCTGGCTGACAAATGCATATGTAGGTCATTCATACTCAGATCCTCAAGTTCCATGAGGCATTCAGACAGGCCAGGTCATTTGACGACATGATCCGGCTACAGAACGAGCAGTACGCAGCAACCTTCTCTCCGAGGCCAGGATGTACTCTGACGCTCAGATATCAGCCTGGACAAGCTCGAGGGGCGTTGCTTGCTCCAGAAGAACGTGAGTCCAAGGAGCAATAGCGGCCTCGCCTACTCAGCTCACACGCGGCCACACAGACCGTCGCGCTTCACCGTGCGATCATGTCCATCCTCGACATGTCTCTGCACTACACAGAGTGTTTCGTCTCCTTCGCCGGCGACACGACGCACGACATCTCGCGCGCCTCGCTCGTCTCATCCCGACATCGGCATCGGCATCGCAGTCGCCGCATGCGCAAACAGAGACGCGACGTCATCGGGTTCTCCGACGCGCCTTCGCTCCTACAGCATGCCGAGGACGACAGCTCGGACGAGGAGGGACTGGACGAGGAGAGCCTCGCGGGGCGCTCCGGACGCGAGCCGTCGTTCTCGTTTGGGGCGTCGACGACGGCGTCGTTCACGGAGGACGGGTTCCTCGAGCGGCTCGACAAGATGTCGTCGGAGTTGGACGCCCTTGTGCGCTTTGTGAGGAGAGGCGTGGAGAGCCTTGCCGCAGGGGCGAGCGAGGCTGCACCGGCGTTTGGGATCTTTGCGTTCGCGCTAGAGGACTGGGATAGGTAGTAGCTACTTTTCGTCCGAAGCATATCTGCTATAGGTGGTACTGTACAACGGACATGAGGGAGTTACTAACGATCACCTTGTACAATAACATGAAGTAATAGCGCTACATCTGGTTCGAAGGAAGGGAAGACAGATTCGGAGAGGTGACGGTGACAGATAGTCGCATGGTGAGGACAGCGGCGATTAAAGGCGAGGTGCATAACACAGCAATGTCGTAGATAAAGAAGGGATCAGCAGCAAGGTATTGACAGACAGAGCAAAGTGACATTTCGGGGAAGGTGTCGCGAGGACGCGGGGTTGCTGAAGCTCAGCCAGACATTACGCTCCTACCGCCTTTCCTGTCGACTCGACGGTTTATACCACCAAGAAGGATCTTGATAAGAGTCTCTGCGTTGAGATGACCTCCCAAGTACGGCGTGGTATCAACAATATCGCGCACGCCTTGTAGACCTGCGATATCGTCGTCTAATTGCCTCAAGAACTGCGTTGCGTTCTTATCAGTGCCAATCTGAACGAACTGGATACCAAGCTGTTCATGAACGATTGAGCGACAAGACGTAACGTAGTGGGTGTTTGTAGGACAGCTTACCTGGCTCAGCAGGTAACCACCATTGTCCAGCCTGCGCGCCGCATTGACTATCACCTCCGCAGGGTCATCAGCTGGACGAACATGATCAGCATATAATGAAGTGTCTGAAAGTCTTCGAAACGTACTTGCTGCACCATCCGTTAGAACGATGTAATTGATGGGCTTCACAGAGTCTTCACGTCCTGCCCTTTTGGCATTCTCCAGCTCATTGATGTACCCTCTTAGAAGTCTATCGAGCTTATCGCCTATCGGTGTGAGACCTCGCGGGGATACACTGTTGAACAATCGCTGAACCTGTGCCGCGCTCTGTTCATAGTAGGCGATGGTCTATGTGAGTGGGGCTGCCAAATTGCGCTAGTACCGGGATGGACATCACCTTCATCCTCTTCCCCTCCTTTTGGCTGTTCAGGAAGCAGACGTCAATTCCGTCCGCGTCGTAGGTGGCCGCGGCCTCGGCGAGGGCGGCGAGGGCGCTCCTTGCCTGTGTAAGTGTAAGTGTAAGTTGTGTCAGTAACTATGGCCATATACACCAGAGCAATCCCAGAGCACCAACCTCGCTCCACCGATCATCTTTCGTCATCGAAGACGAATCGTCAACCACGATCACGGTATCATACTTCCTCAAAATCTCAAGCGCGTCCTCGAAGCTCTCCTGGCGGAGGGGTCTGCGCAGGTATGCCAGTCGCTCCTCGTCCGTCGTCCACTTTGGCGCAGCACTAGATGCGGACCTCGAGGGAGCCGGCACAGAAATGCTCCAAGAGACAGCAGGAGAATCCGAGCTACTCGAGGAGAGGTTGCCACCCGCGAGGCTGCCTTGCGCAGCGCCGTTATAGCTCACGGGTCGCTGAATGAACGGGTTTCTGCTCCTCCTCGCGTCCTGCGAGTGCGAGCGATGGTGGTTTTGAGGCGTCGGAATATTCAGGAGGTTGCTGTCGACGGGTGAGTTCACTGGATTGCTCAGGGCTTCCTGGTACGACGGTGGCGGGGCCTGTGATCCCGGACGGACTCCTTGTACAATTGCGGACCGGCTGCGTCGATGTGTCCCGCTAGAAGGCACTTGAAGAGATAGAGCTGGGTGGCTCGACGCGTGCGCGGTGGCGCGGCGATGGACGCCTTCCGAGCTCTTGTCATCTAGACCTTTGAGAGGGCCGGGGTTAGAGATGTACGACGCGCTAGGGGATTTAGATGAGGAGTTTCCCATGACCGTCCTCAGTCGATGGTTTGGTATCTGGGTGGGAGTACAACGATTAGTTGTGCTTGTGGACGCGTCTATCCAGAATTTATAGTAGCCGCGTTGCAGGGCCGGAGCCTAAGCAAGAAAGTACTGCAGGGGCGTTGAGGCGGTGGCCCTGGGCGCCCGTATGCGGCAGTCTGGCATGTCATGCGACGCTTTATGCAGCTTGAAGCACCGCATCGAGTAGTACTGCATACTGGTTCCCGAGCGCAACAGAAAGTCTATCGAGAACACGATCCGCTATGACTATATCATTCAGACCATGGCCACGAGTACAAGACATAGCCCTAGAGTTTGTGCGGATATTTCTGGTTGCGGCGAGGACGGAAGCGAGTGACTGTCGCGAGAGCTCGCCCCGCCTATCTAGATTGGTCGGAGCGACCTGACTCGTATGTATGTGTACATATGCTGTGCGATCGTGCATTCCAGATATCCGGTGATCCGCTCCATGCTCTGTGGGTACGTATCCAGTACACCTCGAGGTCCGGCGCTCACTGCAAAAGCGCAAATGGGGTGGGCCGATCGGCAAGTCGGGGGAATGCGTCCGCCTTCGCGAGGACCACCATCTGCTTTTCGTGCGAGATGTAGCCGCGCATGAAGCCCTTGTAGATCATATTCGCCACCAGGCATTCCGCCTCCTCCGTCGTGATGTCCTTATCCTCCCCTGCAATCAGTAGCGCCGCATGGAACATGGACACCGGTATCCTCGTACTCTTCTCGGCGGCGATCCACCTAGTCAGATGGTTAGACGGATACACATCATGGCGGTGGAAAGGAAGACGAGAATGAGATCGCAGATATCGCGTAAGGACGATGAGCCACTCACGCTCGGCGGAACAGCCCTCGAATGCAAAGCTCACGTGCTCTGTCGAGCGTCAGCCACAGGTTGAGATCGACGAGCCTCCGCTCAAAGCGGTCAAGCGATGCATCATAGGATCGAATGTCTCCGTTGCGAATGGCAGCGATGAAAGGCGAGTATAGGTCGTCAAGCACAGGGAACCGCGCAAGCAGCTCTTTTGAAGGGAGGTGTCCTCGGAATAGGCGTAGCGGTATCAGGTAAGTCAGTATGCGCCTTAAACGTCATGTCAGTTTGGGATCAAGTGACCACTTTCGAGATACTCACTCCTGGTTGCTATGTGCGCCGGTATAGCAATTGTAAAAGGCTTGTGTCAATTCTTGCTCAGCCTGTAGATAAGTGACGTTGGGATATTATTTCACATCGCACAGGAATAAACATGCCTTCGCGAAGTCCTCATTGAGAAAGCCGAGCATGCCAATATAGTATCGGTAAGTGACCTAATGGCGGACAGGCAGGGAAGTGTCCAGTTCACACACTACGCCAATACCGCGCAGCATTGGTACGTACTTGATGGGAACGAGGATACTGGGATAGCGGCGGGATATCTGGGTTCGCGTTGATTGCGCGTAGAATGTTCTTAGCCAGGGATATTCGTTTCACCTGTTTCAATGGTTAGTAATCTTCTGGCTATGCTACCCGATACGCATACGTACCCGGAAGTAGCACTTGAGGATCAATCCGACCACGTAGTACACACCCCATTTCCGTGATTCTTGCACAGGCGATTGCCTAGGAGCCGCATATATTAGCACGGCAGTATATGGCGGACCCGTAGGTACCTCACCTATCCGTCACACAGTGTGAGAACGCCCTGCTGATGATACGGGCTGTCTCTTCCATATTCGCGGTGCCTTCTTGCCCATTGGACACACCTTCTAGGTCAGCCTAGTCCTTGGTGAGTGGGCTAAGCCATTGCATCGCATTAGGAGAGCTCACATCAAATGCGAGGTCCCGCAGATCTCTCAAAATGGAGAACAGCGCAGGCAGAGTCCAACCACTGTTGGTGGCAAAGAATCGTAGGAACAGCCTAAGGAGGTGGGGCGGACGTGTGTTCTAAGTGAAACACCTGCAGACGGCACCGACCCAACTCACTCACGAAACTAGGGTGCACTCCTCCTTGAATGCCTCTGTCGCCCGCTTTTTGCCGCAGTGGTTCACGACCAAGACGTACTGCATTGCAATCTCGTCCCAAGGGCTCTCAAGGCTGCCCTCGTAATAAGAGAGTGATTGCCTCTATAACAGGGTCAATGGACCGTTGCACGACGCGATTCCGGAAAGTGCCTACCGTGATATTACCCCGGAAGTCCTTCACCAAGGCCTTACCATGCTCGCTCGTGGGTTTCAGCAAGTAGGCGAGTTCTGGGCCCTTCTCCTCGCGCAACGCCTGTGCCAGCTGTGTCAAGAAAACGGAGAACTTTGGTGAGGACATGAGCGCAGGTTTTCTGCGCTCTGACCAACAGATAAACACAGGCTGGTTGACCAAGCCAAGTAGAGGGTCAAGCGAAGGTAAGAACTTGTTGGCCGCCGCCACCTTCGCCGACGCGGTACTGCGCAACCCTAACGTGGGGTTGGCTCGGATGTAGCGGACCGGGGTGTCATAGACATCGGCGTTCAGCCTCCTGCGCAAATCGCGACAAAACGCCCTGTTTCCGGATAACGACGGCCATGGACGGTGCGCTTGAGAAACATACTGGTCCTGCTCATGATATCGCATTGCGTGCATCCAATGGCGAAAGCACAACTCCAACGACTTATCGCCCAAGTAGATACCGGGTTAGTATTGCGTCAGTTCACGGGCGCCGCCGATCATATCTTCATGGGCTTCGGTGAGCACAAGCACCCAATCGTTCTCCGTTCCCCACCACGCAAGTCCCCCTGTATACCGGACGCAACTCTAGATGGCTCTGCAACCCTCCTTCCAGAAGGCCCTAGTCATCGCGGGCAAGTATGACGCCCCGCATACCATCGAAGTCTTTCGTGAGTGCGCGCGTCCACCACACAAGTGGACGGTCTATCCACATATGTGCGCTCTGCGGCTCGCCGCAGGACGCAGAGGACGTGCCCCAATGAACTCATGATCGACCCGCATCGCAGTGGACTACGTCTGCCCGTTCTCTGCGAAGCTGTCGCTCGCCATCGATAGCGTCCTCCGACCGCTCTTCGCCCCAGGCGGCAAGTACGCCGGAAAGGTCAAGGTGATCTTCCGGAACCAGGTACAGCCCTGGCACGCTAGCTCGACCTTCGTGCACGAGGCCGGTCTTGCGGTACGTACATCTAGTGTTCTGTAGTTCACTTGAGGACGGGAAGTCCATGCTGCGACCGCTCTGGAGCCGGTCGTAGCTACGACAGCCACTGCATGTTGAACTAAGGCCTGTCGACCCATGAGGCGAAGCAGGACCTGCAGTCCCACCAAGTCAATAAGACTGAGTCCGTCTCCCATACAGGTCGCGCGCATCGCCCCGGAGGACTTCTGGAAATTCTCCCTCGCGCTGTTCAAGGTTCAGGGCGAGTATTTCGACATCCCCACCTCGTCGCTCACCCCACTTCAAGTCCGCGAGAAGCTCGCCAAGCTTGTGGCGGACACGGTTGGCCAGGACAAGGCTGCGGGGTTCCAGGACCTGCTCGCGCTCAAGTCCTCGCCGAATGGCGGTACAGCTGTCACCGACGACTTGAAGTACACCGGTACGTCCTAGTCTCGTGGACCGGTCGCCGGCTGCGACGAACAACTACTGGTTGACTAACGCGCTGTCTGCAGTGAAATTCTCGAGGCAGAACGGAATCCATGTCTCGCCGACGGTACTTTGGGACGGCCTCATTGCGAATGAGGTCTCGAGCTCTTGGGGCGAGAAGGAATGGACGGAGTTCTTGGAGAAGAAGGTCACTGTCTGAGACAGGGGATAAATAATGCTGGACGGAAGAAGACAATAAGTGGTGTACAAGAGTAGTATATCAGTAGAACCGGGAAAGCTAACGCATATCTTGGTGTTCGACTCCAACATGAATTTCCCAGTTTGCAGAATTTGTCGCAGGTGTTATCGCTGCAACAACTTCAAGAGCATTGCACGAACATCCTGGGCCTTTGCCGTGCCACGACTTGCCTTCATGACGTGGCCCATGATCTTGTTGACGACGTTGGGGTTCCCCTGTCGAACTGCTTCCGCCTGTTGGGGGAGCGCGGCAATCGCCTCCCTGCACCATTTCTCGAGCGATGCACTATCATCGTCACTCGCGATAAGCTTGAGATCCTCCGCAATCTTGGAGGGGAGGTCGGAAGAGCGGGTGCTGAGGATGTGACGGAGAATGGTCTTCCCGGACGTCCCTGCAATGCAAAGTTACGTTCAGTCATGCACCCAATGACATGGCTGGATCTCAGGACTATAGGCTCCGAAAGTCAACGTACCAGTGACCTTCCCGCCCTGTACTAGATCTACGAGCTCTCCCATTTGTTCAACGGATATCGGGTTCTCCCTGAACGTTTCATTCCGGAAGGCCAATTGACCCAGCAGTTCGTGCGTGATCCTGATGATCCAAGTAGACGTCAACCTCGCGGGCTATGACACGACAGGGATAGTACCATACCAGTTCACGACGGCTTTGGGGTCCCTGCCGCGCGAAACTTTGTCGAAGTACGCGACAGCTCCGCGCCCCAATTCTCCATCAAACCCGACTTCCCGGCCAGAATCCACGTCCATGAGGACCTCCACGTCTCGCTGCGACAGGCCCTGGGCAAGCAACCGCTCCCTGGTGGCATCCGGCAGCTCGGGCATTCGTTCCCGAATCGCATTGACGTAGGCCTGTGCGTGCCCGACCACATTGAGCCTCGGAGATAGCGGTAATTTCGGGAAGACGACCAAGTAACGTACCGAGCCTATCAACAGGGGTGGAATATTCGGATCGGGCATGTAGCGGTAGTCGGGGGCGTCTTCCTTGCTGCGTAGGGAGTACGTCTCCGCCTTCTCTTCGTTGAAACCTCGTGTTTCCTGCGCGACAGGAACACCACGCTCAAGCAGTGCTATCTGTCTGAATGCTTCACATGCTATATGCGAAGTCAGTGCGCATAGACGAAAGTGGCAGCTGCTGTCAATCAAATATAGCGCATTATTTATGACGATGGAGGGTCACCTACTGATAGCGACCATCATGAACTTGACTGAATTCAAGTTCTTGATCTCACAACGCGTTCCTGGGGGGTCCCCCACGCGGTTCACGGATACGTTGACGTCGCACCGGAATGAACCCTGGAGGCCGAAGATATCAGCCAATGACTACGTCGGTATATAGAGTTCGACCACACACTTGTTCCATATTACCGTCGCTAGAGCCTACGGAGCGTAACAGTGCCTGGAGCGTCCGAACGTAGTCGCCCGCTTCTTCAGGTGATCTGTCGTAGAAAATAGTTCCCGTGAGGTTGTACGTGCACTGGGAGACAGAATGGTACCTACCGCATGTCCGGCTCCGAGACTATCTCCATCAGGCCCATTCCTGCCCGGTTGAGGTCGATCGCAGTGGTGCGAGTCCGAGGGTACGAAGTCGATTTCCCTGTATCCTGGTTGATGTCAAGGGTGCCAGGGGTCGACACATTCTAGACACGTTATTCACCTGTTCAAGTTGTAGTTGTTTGACTCGGACAACGATGTCGTCTTTGTCAAGTTGTAAACGCCCATTACGAGCTATTGGTGCTGTGAAGATGACAAGAATTACTATCGTGGAGAACTTGAGAGTGCGTGCCTCATGACTGATTACACCAGGAAAACAACATCGCGAACCAACGACAAGGCATGCAGCCTCTGTATATCCACGATCATGCCGTTCATACAAGACGAACCCCTCGTCAATGCCAATATAGTATATACCAGTTGTGCCTGCCAGGCATCACATGTGGTAGTCCTGTCCCTGCGAAGTCATACTCACGCATCGCCACTGTACAGGAAAGCGTTGATAATTTAGCCTGCGGCGGCGTTAGTGAAGTGCAATGCCGCCAGGCGAGCAAAGGCACACACATGCTGACGACGGCAATGCTTCCGCAGTGTAGACTAATGGTGCACGCAGCTCCGCATGGAATGGAGAAACCAACTGACAACGGCGAAACACGTGGTACCAGGCTTGCAGCGGTTTGGCTGGACAGGAGACGTAGGTTCAGGATATTTGTACCTCTTGACCTCAGCCTGAAGAGGATCTTGCCGGAACATGAGAAGAGGCACAGGCTTCAATGACTTACCGTATTGCTGGGTGATTTGGTAGCCCGACGGAAGGTCCGCATAGAAGTAATGCTTCCGGTCGAAAGCGGACCTGTTTTGCACCTCAGCGTTCAACGCTATGGCAGTGCGAACCCCAAGCTCCACACATCTGGGATTTAGCCGCTATGACAAGGGTCGAGTCAGCCAATCCAGGCAATGTCAGATCCGGTATTACACACAGGCAAAGTTCCAGGGAAGGCAGCGTCAAAAGGCACCACATGTGTGTTGGGTGGCGTGGTCAAGTCAGAGGAATTTGACTCTACGCTCGTGTTCAGACAATGCAAGTGGTCATTCAGCTTGGCACCCACCAGAGAAGAGCTTCCGACGGGACTTGATCTGCGCGTGGACTTCGATGCCTATAACAAGCTCCCACCCGGGCCATCGCAAGTCTTCCTTTAGGGTCCTCACAGAATGCGCCTGTCGAGCTAAACGAGTTAGACACTTTGATAGTCGTGCTCTCCCATAAGTAAGCATAAGTGTCGGACGAGGAGCGTGTTGCAGTACAAGTCCAGACATACGCGCCTAGAGCGGGAGGCCCGCAGACGCCCGGTGTAAGGTCCTCGGCAAAGCCCGCGAGCAGCGAGAACAAGCCGCACCGTGGTTCCGGTCCCCTGTCTCTCTTCCACCACGACCATCTCCCCGGTGACCCCTGCCTCTCTCGCTTTTGACGGCTTGTATCTGCCACCGCTTGCACGATGGCGTCGACGAACGGGTGCGTGATGCGTTGTGTACGAGGATAATCGTGGTTGAACAAGCTTGACAGGTATCTGGGTGTAACACCTCCCATCTCAACAAGCGAGTCGAACCCTCGCGAGAAAGAAGTTACCGTCACTCTCCTGGAGGAGTTACGCCGTCAGGGCATATTTGAGAGTGAAGAAGAGGCAAAGATGAGGTGAGCGCAGCTCAATTGTCACGCCGCGTGGGTCGCGCCCACGCTCGGTGCTCCTTCAGTGGCGACAGGTTCTGACTATGACTGCTCAGGGAGATTGTTTTGGGCCGTTTGGCTGCGCTGATCAAGAAGTTTGTGAAACGGGTGTCGCTTGCTCGTGGACTTTCTGAGTCTGCCGCGAACTCTGCTGGAGGCAAAATATACACGTTTGGGTCGTATAGACTCGGCGTACATGGTCCGGGGACCGATATAGATACCCTGTGTGTGGTGCCACGACACGTCACTCGCGAAGACTTCTTCAATGTGTTGGAGGGAATGCTTCGGGAGATGGAGGGCGTGACCGAAGTATCGGTACGTGCTCGTTCTGTTTCACGAGGAGTGGAAGTGGGTGTTCACAGTTCACGGGGCATAGGGTGTACCAGAGGCCTTCGTCCCAATCATCAAGACTGAGATTTCCGGTATTCCAATTGATCTCTTGTTCGCGCAACTGTCTCTGGCAGCCATTCCTGACGACCTGGACCTGCGAGATGACAACTTGCTGAAAAACCTAGACGAACGTTGTGTGCGAAGTCTCAATGGTCAAATAACCTTCATCACTTTCCTTTGGCTCGCCGACCCTGACGCTGTCCACAGGTTCCCGTGTGATTAACGAAATACTGCGGTTAGTGCCGAATGTGGATGTATTCCGGGACGCACTGCGATGCATAAAGCTGTGGGCACAACGTAGGCACATTATCATGTTACCCTTGCGAACAAATCTTGACAGCAGCCCACAGGACGAGCCATCTATTCAAATGTGAATGGTTTTTTGGGCGGTGTCGCATGGGCGATGCTGGTCGCTCGGATATGTCAATTGTATCCAAATGCAGTCGCTGGTGCTATCGTCAGTCGTTTTTTTATCATCATGCACCGTTGGTAGGTACATTGCAATGCCACGAACGGAGATCCGGATCTCAACGCACTTTGACAGGTCGTGGCCACAGCCCGTCCTTCTGAAACCTATTGAGGACGGTCCTCTTCAGGTTCGGGTTTGGAACCCAAGGGTACGGTCCTTTCTTCTCCTTCTGTACTCCCGTTTTGACCGGCACTCCATAGTTGTATCCTCAAGATAGGAATCATCGTATGCCCATTATTACACCCGCCTACCCTTCAATGTGTGCGACGCACAATGTGATGGCATCAACTCAGCAGATCATGACTGAAGAATTCAAGAGAGGTCAGTAATCCACTTTCATCTAAGGCGGTGAACTTACACGGTCCAGGCTCCGAGATCGTTGACCAAGTTATCAGTGGAGAGGTTCAATGGTCTGCGCTTTTCGCCAAACACGATTTCTTCTTCAGATACCGCTTCTACCTTCAGGTCATCGCGTCATCACCCGATCTTGACACCCAGAACAAATGGCAAGTCGTTTGGGTTTTCGATTTGTCTCGCTGTAGTTGATGGTACATCTCAGGTCTGGCACGGTTGAGTCCAAGATCCGGCAACTTGTCATGAGGCTGGAGTTCGTGGACACGCTAAAGCTGGCTCATCCGTTCATAAAGGGGTTCGATACTGTCTATTACTGTCTATCTGAAGACGAGACTCGGGCTGTGGCGCGTGGTGAGATACCGGAGGCTGTCGCCAATCGCAAACAGGAAGATATCGCCGGCAAGGAGGGCGCGACAACAATGTACACGAAGTCGTTCTTCGTCGGGCTATCCATCAAGCCCAAAGAAGGTACTTGTCGAGGGCTCGCCTAGCCCGGAACATGCGCTGATTTACGTGTTTGACAGCCGGCGCCACTGGACCCCGTAAGCTCGATATATCATACCCCACAAACGAGTTCATCAAGATGGTCAGGCTGTGGGAGAAGTACGACGAGTCCCAAATGAACATTGTCGTTCGCCATATCAAGCAGTTCGTTTCGTTGTCTGTTTGGTAAGAACCGTTGCGCTGACATCATTACAGCACGGCGCTTCCCGACTTCGTCTTCGACAAGGGTGAACGTGAAGCGGCTGCTCGTCCGAAGAAGCGTAGCCGAACTGCCAAGGTAAGCGATCGAAACATCGATGTGCTCATCGTCGCTGACTCTATCAAGGAATCCCCCGCGCCGAGCGCGAAGCGTTCAAGGTAAGATACCCGATAATCTGCAACGCGGATATGTGTGCTGATCGCTTCTGCCTCCGTGTAGGATGGAATCAGACACGCCAGCCCGACCAGATTCGGAGTCGCCTCTCAAACGCAGTACGATCTCCTCTCAAGGACGCCAGCTCAGCACCCCAGATTCTTCTATGTCCTTTGGTTCCATGACAGAACATCCACATACCGCTCAAACGTCGGATGCCATGGATTCTCTAGCGGTGGCGGCGAGTGCTTGAAGCTTCTTACGGCGGCACCACATATCACCTCAGTTCCGTTGTTCTATGTTCTATCACTGTACTATGACGGCTCCCTTGCTTCACAGTACCTTCACCTCCTTCACCTGCGCTACACTCACCTAGCCATACCATGTACTGCTTGCACCGATTCTGGGATAGTGCTGGAGCCAGAGAGACCTTTATTCAGGGTTACCTACTTACTATACTGTTCAAACTACTACATACATACATTGCAAGACGCCTGTACACTACCGCATCAATGATCAGTTCTTCCACCATCCACCTCCGGTGTACGGCATTCAACCCGTCATTGCGGTTCCTCAACTATACGGATATATGAGCCTCACCCCACATCGTTGGAGGCGAGGTGACGACGGAGGCGTCGCAGAGCGTCGCGCCACATTTGGACAATTGACTCCGGGAATTGCCGCTGAGGCTTATGACAGAGGCGAGGGCTCCCGGTGACCTCTGCGTCAGGACGAACAACTTAAGTACGTCCGTTTTTCCCCCATTCCCCCTCCCCGCCACAGACACTATCAGACAAACACCATGACCACTTCAAACGGGTGAGTGGGCTCCGACCAGAACGATGACTTCCGCCCAACATCTATTCGCAGGGCTACTACCTCACAGCACCTGGGTGTAACGCCTCCCATCGCTACATCGGAATCCAACCCTAGAGAGAAGGAGGTCACCAGAACACTATTAGAGGAGCTGAAACGGCAAGGGACGTTCGAGAGCGAAGACGAGTCCAAGACAAGGTGAGCTTTCTGTTCGGCTTCGCGAGAATGTCTTATGTCCGACTCTGTTCATCATCCGACTCTCGCCCCGTTCTCCTCCCAAGTGTCACGTCTCTTGATGGCACTCTTTGTGCGCGACGTTTCCTGTTTAGTGGCGAGCCCGCACGTCTATTCGCTTGTCCGGAGCTAATCCACGCTTTCGCGCTCATAGAGAGATCGTCCTGGGCCGGATAGCAGCTCTCGTCAAGAAATTCGTCCATACGGTCGCCCTCAGAGAGGGGCTCAGCGATGCCGCTGCCACTGCCGCTGGAGGCAAAATCTTCACATTCGGGTCGTATCGGCTGGGCGTGCATGGTCCCGGCTCGGATATCGACACGCTCTGCGTTGTGCCTAAGCATGTGTCCCGAGAAGACTTCTTTGACGTCTTTGAACACATGCTCAAGGACGCGGAGGGTGTCGCAGAGGTGTCGGTACGTTGTATCTTGTAGCAGTGTCTCTACATTGTCTTAGGGTAAGGAAGTTCACGATTGCTGTGTTGCGCAGGGTGTGCCAGACGCGTATGTGCCCATCATCAAGATAAAAATGTCGGGCATCCCTATCGACCTAGTCATGGCGCGACTTGCGCTCTCGACCATCCCGGACGATCTGTCTTTGCAGGATGACAACTTACTTCGGAACTTAGACGACCGATGCGTCCGAAGTTTGAACGGTGCGCTCCAGAACCGCTTATGATTGCTACCCAGAACGTTATCTAACCTCTGTATAGGCTCACGGGTGACGGACGAGATCCTACGATTAGTACCGAACGTCTCCGTCTTCCGAGATTCATTACGGTGTATCAAGCTCTGGGCGCAGAGTACGTACCTGCATGCCTTATTTCCAGCCGTGGTACGTAAGTATACTAAAACCTCATCGATAGGGAGAGCAATATACTCCAATGTGAACGGCTTCTTGGGTGGCGTAGCATGGGCTATGCTCGTCGCTCGCATATGTCAACTATACCCTAATGCCGTCGCGGGCGCGATCGTTAGCCGGTTTTTCATTATCATGTATCAATGGTATGTTACCCGTTGCCGCGACGGGAGGGTGTTACTCACAATGTCTACGCGATCCAGGGCCTGGCCACAACCTGTATTACTAAAGCAAATCGAAGACGGTCCTTTACCAGTCCGTGTGTGGAATCCAAAGGTAGGCTTTCAATCTTCCAAGTTTTCTTCCGTGATACTGAGGTGCTTCTAGTCGTATCCGGCTGATAGAGCCCACCGCATGCCGATCATTACTCCTGCTTATCCTTCCATGTGCGCAACGCACAACGTCACACAGTCAACACAAATGATTATGACGGAAGAATTCAAGAAAGGCAAGATTCAGTTTGTGTAAGAAGCTGAGCATGGTACTGACTTCTTGGTAGCTTCGGAGATCGTCGATAAGGTCATCATCAATAAAGCGAGTTGGTCTGACCTGTTCGCGAGGCATGACTTCTTCCATAAGTACCGGTATTACCTGCAAGTCATTGCGTCGACAGGAAGCCCAGAGCTGCAGGTCAAATGGTGATCGTGCAGAAGTTGTCTCTATGCTGGCCCCTTAGGACTGACCATCTGGTTAGGTCCGGCACTGTTGAGTCTCGAGTACGGCAGCTTGTCATGAAGCTCGAGTACGTGGAGAGCCTAGCATTGGCGCATCCCTTCATCAAGGGCTTTGAGCAGGTATCGTACTGTATAAACGATGAGGAGGTACGCTCTGTTGCCCAGGGCGAGGTCTCTGAAGCCGTCGCGAGACGGAAGAAAGAAGACATTGAGGGGATTGAGGGTGCGAGCGCTGTCTACTCCACCACCTTCTACATCGGCCTTGCTGTTGAGCCCAAACAACGTGCGTTGCACTCTTCGCAGACGTATCAGGTTGCGCATACACTCGCTTACATGCCTCATCCGCAAGCGGGCGCCGTTGGGCCGCGAAGACTGGATATCTCATATCCGACGACGGAGTTTACCAAGCTCGTGAAAATGTGGGAGAAGTTCGACGAGCAGAAGATGGGCATCGTCGTACGACATATTAAGAGGTCGCGTTTCCTTTGTCACTTGACTTCAACTCCGTCTTTGCATTATTCACGTTGTGCCCTTTTTATAGTTCTGCTCTGCCTGAATATGTCTTCGATGATGGTGAACGTCAACCAAGGCTAGCCCAGAAGCGGCCTAAAAAGGAGGTACGTCCAGACAACACTCCCCTCTCGGAGCTGACTCTCATCAATATACGTTCATGTTCAAGACGACCGATCGGTCAAGTAACACGTCGCCCGATATGCCGAACAAGAAGCCGCGGTTGGTTCAACAAATTGTCGCCACTCCTCAAGCCGATAGCAAGCTAACTGCCGACAGACATTCCCTTCCAGAGATGTCGACCGTCACCCTCCCGCACGAAACTGTCAAAGTCTCAGAAAACGGCGATACCCTCCCTCATCATGGCGTGACCTCATCTGTGGAACGACCAACAACTAATGGACTATACGCAAACAACACCAAGGACTCTGCTGAAATTAAATCCCCTCACCTACCTCTGGGCGAGAACGTGGCCATTGCGACAGCAACAGGTGCGCCATAGCCCCGGTTGATCCTCTGTCCGGAAGTCCTGCCCCGCCATGTCGCCTAGCTTCACACCGGACCATCCCAAAGCATGGAAATTCTCTTGGCCTATTTCGCCTCACGATACTTCGCATAAAGGGATCAGCTCGGATTCCACTATCCTTCCGTATGGTCCTAAGAGGTAATTTATCAATGGCTGTATGGCATTCTTGCCGTCCTCCTTGACTGCTCGGATGCTCGTCTAGCACTCCCTTTGGCTACGTTCATCGCTTGTTGTCGCCGCCTCTTTCATATCGTCTACCCGGAAACCCCCTCCTCGCTAGCATTCGTGCAATTATCGGTCCGCAACTACCTTGTATCTCCAACTGTCGAGTAGCATCTCTGTATTGTACCATGCATGCACTTGCGTATCGTATCGTATAGTATGGCATACATTATTCCCGGAACTCGAAAAATTGATGTGCATCAAGCAAATTCCCTGCTGCATGCTTTCCGTACGCACAATTGAACCAAGCAAGAAGTCAAGATGACGAGGAAGTGAAGACAGTTGCCGAATTTGACCAATTAGATGCCTGGGAGGGGGCGTCTGTCTGCCTTGTTATCTTCAACACTAATTCAGGGACGCCCATGTTCGCGCCGTCAAGGGCCTTGCGCTGGCCTCGTTATTCCCGCTGGCTGCTCTTGCAGCAGTACTGTTCACCACACGGCCTGAAATTCAGTAGTACTTGGGCAGCTATCGACGTAACGTCACCTTGGGCAGACAACTATACCTATCTTCATTTCCAGAACTAGAAACACCGGGTCCGCTCCGTGTTCCGACATGTTGCTGTATCTCACGCTCCTTCAATCTTTCGCTCTTCTTGTGACACTATCTGGGACCTCCTTTGGGGAGCACACTCGCCATCTCGCACACAGGAGACATGTCTCAAGAACTTCGGATCACAACATATTTTCCTGGTGAGTGCAATCCATTGCAGAATCAGTAGGACGGCGGTGAACATAGGCATCATTGTCGTGAACAGGCCTTCTATGGCGTTGCACGCTCGCGATGACTGCGAGCCCAGGGACCCCTTGAACACTCTTACGGACCGCCTGAACATCCTACTCAACTCTTCCGGGCCAGGATACATCCTCCCTCTATGTCCGGGCGTGGAGTATCTCATTGAAGCCCCCATCCTGTTTGCCGCGCCGGACCAGGAGATCAGCACTGTTGGCTATCCAACAGGCGATGAACGGGCCACCCTCGTCGTCAACGGGCCCGTGGCTAACGGACAAGGGCACACAACCGCGGTCGATGGTACCTGTTTCAACTGTAGTGGCGTTAAGCTGCGCTACGTCCAGGTCAGTAATCTGTTCTTGCTGCACCCGCAGCTTCGAGTGGTTCTCATGCCGTATATCGTCTGGAAATCCTCTCTTCTGATCACGGTTGTGCCTGCGCTGATCAACTCCCTCGAACGCAGATCAATGGCACGCGCGCAGGCGCGTCGCCTACCTCGGGTGGCGCAAACATCGAGATGGGGGGTTCAAACTCTAACCAGCTGGTTGAGTACGTGCATTCATACGACCCGCGCAGCTGGTCGTGCCTCCACATCGCGGAGGGCGCTCTGTCCTGCAACAATGTCACCGTTCAGAACAACGATATCGGACCATGCGGGTCTGATGCCTTCCAACAATGGGCAGATGGCATTAGCGTCAGCTGTCAGAACAGCCTCGTCCGCAATAACATGGTCAACAATCCTACTGTAAGTAGGAAATGTGTCGTTGGGAGATATGATGCTCACCAGTGCGATTAGGACGGCGGGATTGTTCTGTTCGGGGCGCCTGGAACGCTGGTCGAGAACAACACAATCTGGGTGGAAAATGTGTGTCTTCAGCATACCGAAGCTGCCATGTGGCCTAAGCTGACAGTTAACGGCAGATGACCCTGCTTGGCGGGATCAACATGGTGGACTACGAGCCGTGGAGCGGGAACTACACGAATACGATCGTGAGGAACAACATGATCTATGGTGGCTTCGCCACAGAGCCCGCGGTGTCCGACGAGACCAAGGGCGTGAATGATGACGATGCGATCATCAAGTAAGTGTCTCCAGCTACATAAGCACTCAGTATACCGAGAAAACCTTGCTACAGGATCGGCATTGCGATTGGCCCTCGTACATGGTTCGGTGACCAGTATCTGAACAACGTCAGTTTGTCAGGGAGGGTCCTGAACAACCAGTTGAGCGGAGCCTTCGGCTATGGGATAGCGATTTCGTCGGCTGTCAACTTCACCGTCCAAGGAAACACGCTCGTCGGCAACACATCGTTTATCGGTGCTCGGGGTCCTAATTGCAGTACCGTAGACACGACGCCGAATCCTGCGGCGTTTGTGGAGGATCAGAGCACTGTGCAATCATCCACTATCCAGGGTGACTTCCAAATGATTCCAGACGGGAATAGCCTCACTTGCATTATACCTCCTCCCGGGGGCGACTACTGGCCATTCGGCGGCCAGCCGTCTGCAACAAGCTCGTCGACTGGTCCGACATCTTCGTCCTCTTCCACCGGCACCCAGTCAGCCGGGACCTCCTCGTCTCACGGGCTTTCTGGTGGCGCTAAGGCCGGCATTGCCATTGGTGTCATCTTGGGCGTTGCGGTAGTTGCAGTGGTTACACACCTCATCCGGAAATCGGCGCTACAGCGTGCCGACGTTGCGAGACGCTACTGAACACTACGCGAAGTTACAAGGAGTACGTAAGATAATGAGTCTCTAGTAATTCTCTTTGACCTTCTATTATTAGATTAGGAGCCGTTGCTTGTTGTTCCACAACCATAGACAACTACTGTACTCTTCTCAGAGCCTTCTCATAGAAATGTAGCATCGCCTCAGATTCACACAGACGGTACTCGGGCTGTCGCCGCCTACTTCCAGGTTCTACATGGAGATCTGTCATAACCAACGTGTTCGAATTGGACATCCTAATATGCTGTGCAATGTACCTTTTGTTGGTATAGCAACGCCACGCAAGCCTGGTGTCGAATCTTCGTTGGGCCAACCTTACATCTCGCTTCCTTTCACGGCAGTGCTGGGCTCCTGCTTGCTTCTCACATCTGCATTTCAAGGTAAGTCCCAGGCTCGGTGGGGAGACCTTTCTGACGCTCTACTGACAGTCACAGCCCAGGCGTCAGATTGTGGGTAGGCATCGGTGTTATCAAGGAATGTCTAGTGCCAGAGCTACGCCCGCTGCGATGCACACCACCATGCACTGGTCACGACTTCTTGGTTCCTGGCAATTTGCGTTCACTTCGGGTTCGCAGGCGTTCTTTCGACTCAAACATCTACGTGTTCCCTCCCATAGCCTTCATGATACACGCTTGTCCCACAAAGCCTCCACTAGACCTACACTTGCCGTGCGTTCAATGCAACGATGCCGAGAAACGCCATACAATATACTGCGTCCCTGGTCGCGGCGCTGAAGGACGGGCGTGATGCATGTGGCGCTCCGCTCCGGTTCGGGAACATCGAGCATCGAGCGTTGACTACGGATGACCAGGACGTAGTAGCATGTTGTCCATGAACGATGCAACCGGACGCGGCGCGACGCCGTAAGTAGCTTCCCTTCTCTTCACACTTGGCGGAAGCTATCTTCCTGTATCAGCCTCCCCTGTACCCGGCATGGGTCCGTAGTGGGCGCGGGCGGGAAAGTTCGAAGTTGGTCGCACGGGATCTCGTAAGATCGAGTTACCCCGCCACATATGCAAACGGGCACCACGCCAAATTGCCGCCGGCCGGAGATTGTAGAGGCCTTCTCAAGCTCTTTCCGCGGATTAGATGACTTTAACGCTGCTTCCGCGGTGGCTCCTGGGATATTGACACTTGTACCGTGTTGAGCAGAAGCGCGAAGGAACACTTGTGCAGCTCTGCCTGTAGTCGTAGCCCAAGTTCGACTCCTGCCCCCTACCACGATGGGAAGGGGCGGCTTTGTTTTGCGGGAGAACGATATCGATTCCGGTCCTGGAAGCCCTCGAGGAGATGCACAGCTATTGTCAGTCTCCATCTCTGAGGGCTCAGCGGGATGTGGCTGACCGTTCTCACCGTGCTGTGCAGACAACGGCGTTTTCTATCTGCTTCTGACACGTGCGGCGAATATACTGGCTCGTATTCCTGGATTCTGGCTTCGTGATGATCAAGCCCACCTACGAACTCTGGTAAGAGCAACCCCGGCCGCAAGCGAGCACCCACTCACCGCGGTCCCACTCTGCCAGAATTGATAAAGTTATGTCATCTGGAATGATGAAGGGGAGACCGAGGGTGAGAGTGTGCGAGCCAGTAAGTGCGCGAAGAAGCACACTCAGCATCGCCTCCGGCGGTGCTCACGTTACATCCTCCGCAGGCTACCACTTTACAATTTGCGGTAAGTTGCCGCCGTTCATTTTGCATCCGGTCCGCACGCTGCGCAGCGTGGCGTCAATTGCGTCCACGACCAATGATTTACACACCGAGGTCGGAGTTAAGACGCAGACTAAAATACGCATCAGCCAATGTCTAGGCAAACGTACGCAGTTCGGAAACACGGTTGCATTTATGGGAATTCCTCACGACAAGGCGGCGTAAATACGTTTTCATGCGTTCATATCAAGCAGCATCAACGCCAGAACGGACTTGGAAATTCTTGACAAGAAGATGGGAAGGAACGCACTGCCTGTGTCCGACGAAGCTGCCCTGCTGATTGCGTCTTAGGCAGGCCCCCAATCTCATGTCTCAGGTCCCGAAGCTCCTCAAGGTACCTGATGACCAGTGGAAGTGCCTGGCCGAAGGCTACCCTCCGACAGTGTCTTGGATGTAGCAAGCCAGGCTCCCAGTTTCCCGGCATTCGGCATCGGTCCGCCTCTGCAACCCTTTTCATTGTAGGCATTCGGTGCGTCTTTCGGTCAGCCACTGCCTTGTCGTTAGGGCACCAAGTGATCCACCAACCCCGTCTTGGGCCATCTCACGATGAGGGTGCCCAGGGGGAAACAGCGGGAACGACCCCTTCGCCTTGCCGAGGGTGTCTTGGGCCTCCCACAAACGTCGGAGTGGACATCCGTTTCAGCGCCCCCATGCAAGACCAGCGTGCAAACCTCTGGAACGATGTCGACATCGTCGGATTATGCATTTGAAGAACGTTCCCGCATGAGAGTAGCTCAATGCTAATGCTGCCTTCGTTTCGATTCCGGAGAAGCATTCATTGTAATAACGTACGAGAGAATATGAATAGACAAACATGATGTATGGACGAGTTAGGGTGGCATGCAAAGCGTCTACGACGTGACCAATACGCTCTTTCGACAGAGAAGCGTCAGGAACCCTGAACGCAGCAACGAAGTCTAGACACTGAGACGTTAGCTCAAGTACAGGGTCGTGCAACATGGAACACATGGAACGCGAAAACTGACTCCTTATGACATAGTTCCATGACATAGTCCACAAATACGGTTTTACATTCCCGCCTGATAACGTCAGTCGTACCCCCGTCGCGTTCTGTGAAGCGTAGCATCGTCCCGCCGATGCCGTCGTCTGTCGTCGTCGTCGTTCTCGTGACGAGAGCGATAAGGAGGCGTGGGACTCCGACGCCTAGGCGGCGAACGTTCACGGGAGCGGTTGTGTCGGCTTCCCGGAGAATAGCGATCGCGGTCCCGCACATACTCCCGCGCGGGGGGTGTCCTGCTGCGGGAGCGGCGTGGAGATGCGCTCCTCCGCCGGTCAGAGGGCTCTGTGCCTCCACCCAGAGACTTGAGGAGATCTTCGACGGCTGCCATCCCTGCAGACTTGCCCTTCTCTTTCTTGAGCCGCTTGCGCTCCTTCCGCGCCCGACGTTCTTCTGGCGTCTCGTCCCTGTGCTTACGCTTGGATTTTGACTTCTTGCCTTTCTTCGCCAACTTCTCCTCCTTCCGCTTCGCTATGAGGTATTCTGCCATAGGATCCTCTGGGTCGATCTCAGGACCAGAATCGTCAGAAGATTCCGAGCCCTCATCCCCGTCTAGAAACCGAACCGTTCGTTCAACTTGTTAAGAGCAGAGTTGGTGGAACGGTACAGAACGTACCAATGACGATCGGGGGCTTGGCGTTTAAGCTCTGCTCCTCAGCCTCTTTCCATTCGCCGTCCTCGCCTTTGGCTTTGGGCTGCTTATAATTCTTGACATGATCGACGCGCAGGGTCCTGTCTAGGACCTGGGCCCCGTTCAGATTGTCTACCGCGAGAATGGTGGAGCGTTGGTCCTCGTACATTAGGAACGCGAAACCTTTCTGCTTGCCGGTCTCCTTGTCACGGGGAAGGTTAATGTCCATAATTTCGCCATACCTGACGCACTCAGTTTCGCGTCGCCTAGAGGTTTTAAGGCTGTGAAACTCACTGCGAGAATATGGTGATCACATCTCCTTCTGTAAGATCTCTGTGTAGCCCTCCGACGAAGATGTACGCAGAGTCTGGAGCAATGGTGAGCAAAGAGACGCATCAAACGCGAGAACACCCGACGGACCCTTGTAATCGTCATGCCATGAACCAGAGATCCCCAGATCCAGCTCCCTCTCGTTGATCTTGTTGATTTCGCGCACAACGCTTAGGGTACAGCATCAGCAGAAGCGTATAGAGATCGAACCCCGTGTACTTACTTCATGTCTGTGGTCGTCGCTGGAAGAAGTGGCCGTCGAACTATACGCCACCGACGGGCCTGACCAGTGATCCCAGAGCACGTGCGCGTCTATACCGAACGCCTCCCTTGGCGCTAACCGAAATTTTGTACCTCGCTTGTACCCTCACTGAGGACATCCTCTAAGCCATGTCCTCTTTTTCGCTGCCTCAGATCAACGACAATCCCGATGGAGGTTGGGGACCGTCATCGTCCACTGTACCTGCACAATTCAAGTTCAAGGACATTCCTTACGCCCCCTACTCAAAATCTGACAAGCTTGGACGTTTCGCGGACTGGAATGATATCTCTGGTGACGGACGCCCGACCAACCTAGGTCTATCGTCTACCCAGACTACGCGCGGTGGAGGACCCGGTCGTAGGGGTCGCGAGGGCCAGCAAGCTTTCGGCAGCGGTGCTGCGAGTGCATTTGCGTATTTCCATGCGGAGGATGAATCGAGCTTCTCTGTCGTGGATAGCAAGGCGACCGCGACACGCAGGGGTGGTCCCATGACCCGAGGCAGGTCCACCGGTCGAGGAGGCGGTTACGGCAGGGGCGGAAACTCGCAGAGGGGAGGTCGCGGAGGGTTCTCTGGCGGTCGGGGTGGAGGCCAGCGCGGTGGAAGGAGGGGTTGGAGAGACTGGGAAAAGGTTAGAGGATCTCTCTTGTTTTTCCTTTAAAAATCCGTGAACATGCTTCCATCGCTTCAGAACGGTCGAACCCGGGAGTCTTCCGTCGCGATCTCTCCGGACTGGGCTATGCTCGAGGAGATTGAGTTCCACCGTCTCGCTAAGTTGCGGCTTGAAGTCGACGAGCCTGAAGATCTGTGAGCTACTGCATAATGTTTGGGACTGCATCGCAAACTCACCTGCCGTAACAGCCAAACCTATGGTCGCGTGTACCCATATGACAAGACATACGACCGTATCAACACAAGGAACGAGAAACCTTTGCAACTACTTGACCGTATCAAGTACAACCCAACCACATCCGATGATCCTGTAATCCAGGGGGTAAGTACGGATTTGCGGTCCCACAAAAATCTTCTGACCTAAGTATCGCGTTTCAGTTGGCAGCCAATGATACAGCAACGATCTACACCACCGATGTCATCCTTAGTGTGCTCATGTGTGCACCGAGATCAGTTTACCCTTGGGACATCGTCGTCGTTCGCGAGGGGAATAAGCTGTTCTTCGACAAGCGTGACGGCGGTCCTTTCGATACCGTCACCGTGAACGAGAATGCGGCTGATCCGCCTCAGGACCCGACCACCGTGAACCCGAACAACCCGAACGAGAAGATCGCTGTGCCAGAAACTCCTTCCATCAACTCCGCTACCTCTCTATCTCTTGAGGCAACGTACATCAACCAGAACTTCTCGTTCCAGACGGTCATCGAGACGCCCCCTCCCCCTGCGGTGGACTTCTCCAAGCCGAACCCTTTCTACGGTCCTGATGAGACGGAGCCGCTGGCATCTTGTGGCTATCGCTACCGTGTCTTTGATTTGGGCGTCACTGAAGACGAGGACATCCGCATATGTGTCCGTACTGAAGTCGACGCCTACACTCCAGGGCAGGACCCCCTTCAGGGTCGTGGCCTTGTGACTATTCGCGCTTTGAACGAGTTCGATCCCCGTGCCGCTGGAGCTGGCGGTGCGCCGGATTGGCGTACAAAGCTGGACTCTCAGCGCGGCGCTGTCGTGGCCACAGAAATGAAGAACAACAGCTGCAAGCTCGCCAAGTGGACTGTGCAGAGTGTCTTGGCTGGCGCCGATGTCCTCAAAATCGGGTACGTGTCTCGCTCGTTTCCATTCAGTCAAGGTTTCCAGGCAAGAACGCTTGAGACGAATGAAGCTAATACTAACCCTATTATACCCTTGCAGGTGGATATCCCGCGTTAACCCACGTGACAACACTCGGCATGTTATCCTCAGCACGACCTCTACGCGGCCGACGGAATTTGCGGGACAGCTCAACGTGTCACTTGCCAACGGCTGGGGTATCGTCCGCACAGTCGCCGACATGTGCATGAAGCAACCTGAGGGCAAGTACGTCCTCATTAAGGACCCCAACAAGGTGAGTGCACACGCTTTCAGATGTGCCATACGTCCCTGTTGCCGTACCGATCGTGACCTGGACCGTGGCATTCGCGGTTTCCGTTCACGTCTTCGATCAATGTTCGTGACGGCCACCATGAGACCATGGTGTGCGTTCGAACTCAGCGGACCTGATGCCCATCACCTGCCGGTATCTCATACTGCCATATGAGGCAGGCATCTCGGGTACTATCTACAGTGATCTGCATGGCTAGCGCCTCAGTTGAGGGCACTCGCGGGATCATTGTCGTGCCGTTATCTTGCGCATTACAGTCCTCTTTGTTCCGTTGAATGATATGCTGATTCCGCCTCCTTATCGTGCTCAACAGCCTCTTCTTCGCTTGTATGCCGTCCCTGCGAACGCTTTCACGGCCGAGGACGAGGACGACGAGGCGCCGTTCGACGGAGAGGATGGCGATGTGTAGTTGGAGACAAAACTGGTCCGGATACCTGGTCAATGGCAGTAGCACATCTCAATTGTAGCACGTTGACGGCTGTATTTCTACCGACGAGATCTATGCGTGTCTTACTGTACTACAAGTGTACACTGCAGCTCGCCAGATAGCCGGGCGTCGACGCTAGAAGTCTGTCTGTATCCTCTCATTGGTATCGTGCATATCTCACTGCGGTGCGTCATCTTACATATGCAGTAAGTTCTATGTGCGGCGGAACGCGTATGAGAAAGATCTTTGGACGTTGTCAAGAAGCACCGGCAGTATCGCGACGCGTTTGAAGGGGTCGGCATCGCATGGTAACAAGTGGGGATTGCTCACCTGACGAGCGTTTCGTGCGCAGTGCGCAACCACCTCAACTCGCTCGCACAAACTTCTAGTCAACCCTGAGTGTGCGACTCGCCAGGAACCGACGCCCGAAAATTTGAGCAAGCCCGAGCTCCGTGTGTGTGTGGGGAAGAAGCGCTTTAAGCTCCACGCTTGTGTCCCTGCCCATGCAAGTCCCATCGGGTACGGATGCACGGTAGCGAGCCTCGTGTTCTCGAACTATTGGGTGCTCGTCCCTAACGGATGAGGGCACTCCCGGCCCGCCACAACGGATCTCCATCTTAGGGCCCTCTTCCTAGCGATGGGCTTCACTTGCCACTCTAGATTTGCATGATGCACCTTCGAATTTTCGCACATACCCCTGGTCAATGCCCAAATTTCTGATGTCTTGGTTAGCACCAGACCCAGCTTCGATCGAGCGCCTGACCACACCCAGAACGCTACAGGAGCCCAAGAACGTCGGTACATCTTGGGCGTTCTTTTGCTGATGGGATAGTATGTACATATGGCTTTGAGTTACCGCTGCTATTCTGTTAACCCAGCCGAGTGGCGGCATGTTTCGGCTGTCGAATGATCTCGAGAGCAGGTACATAGCGCGATATCACCGGACATGTCCAACACTTCTAGACGGTGGCGGAGACGGAGGTAGATACGAACTAACCGCAGACGGGGTCGACATACTTTGAATACTGATCTGTGTCGATCTTCGTCGTCAGTGAATTGCATACAGACATGCTTGGGTTGATAAGCTCGTTCGCATCGTCGCTTTCCACGAACACTAGTTGCGCCCCGCACAAGATAACTCCGCAAAATCTACGAGGCGGCCTGGGATGCTAGAAGCGTCTCTGCCGCCGCTTCTATGCTCGGACTAATGGGAAGCAAAAGGCCCGTAAGTTACGTGAAAGTGTGAACGCAACCAGGTAGAATGTCATGATGCAGAGATGTTCAGTATACAACGGTGCTCAGGTCGATCAGCCCACACGGAGCGGAACTGCTAGGACCCCGGTGCGGTCGTGCAGTAGCAGCACAGCCTGCCAACGAGTATGGATGGAGATCGACAGCGGATGTGGGGCAAATCATATTGACAAGCGTGCACTCACCTCCTTTGTAATACGCCAAGAACCACCTCGCGGTCCATGTCAGGGAACATACCCGTCAGGATAGCCACCTCGCCTTCGCTCGGTGCCCTGACAGTCGCACCCCCCTGCGCCACGGGACGCGCACCACTCGCGAGCTCCGACATCCACTGGCGAACCATTCCACCTCCCGTGCTACTAGCGTTCGGACCTGTCCCCGAGCGATCCTGAGCCTGGTCGGCTGCATTGTGTCCCCCTGAAAGCGCCTCGGTCCGACTGGTAATGCTGTCGCCGCTATGCGCGGTTCGTACATTCGTACCTAGACTCCTGCGTGTATTCGAGTTACGGGCGGTGGTGATCACCTCATCGTCCGTAGGGTTCACCGTCCTCCTGCTGCCACGGGTGCCATCCTGGGCGCGCGGTCCAGGCAGGACTCGGTTCGTCCGTCGTAACGGCTTTTCCGCTCCCAGAAGGGGCTTGACCCAATCCTCGGCAAGTTTGACTGCTCTAGATTCATGAATGAATGACAAAGATGAATATCAGCCGAACGGCATGGCACGGCACGGTGAGAACTCACTTCGGCGGGATCCTCCAGCTTTTGAGTTGCAGGAAGTCTGAACGGTACAGATATCCGACGAAGAGGCCCACTGCAGTCGGAAGTAGCGTGGACGGAAGGCGCGCCAATGCCAGCTGTACGGAAGTCTCGTCAATTCTGCTGACTGTGAGGGGGGGTACGAGACTCCGAAGTCAACATCCACGCAACGTTCTTCACCATATGGCTCCACAGCGCAGCGCGAAAATCGCCATATGGCCCGCGCGTCGGACCCAGCGCCACCACCATTTGCTCACGTCGAACCTTGCGTGCTCCCTACATACCTGAATAGCGATTGCGTAAACCCAGATTTTATCGCTCATGCCGACTCCGAAAACCTTGAAATGGTATGCGGAAGGAACCAGGCGCATATACTGATACACCACCGCGAAAATGATAGCGATCGGTCCGGCAGGAATATTGTTGAAAGTGGTGCGGGTCACGGCTGTCAGCTGGCATAGAAGAAGGGTGACAAAGGAGACAAGCATTGTTGTCACAGCGGAGATGACGAAGAAGGACTGGTAGTGCCATAACGTTCAGCAAGCCATGCCCCGGTCGCAATCGAAGGCGACACTCACAGCATACTTGACGCCACCGAAGCCCCGTTCTATTGGGATGCCAACGTTATACAGGAGCAACTCCGTCAGCAGCAGGTCGCTGGAACTTGCGCATGCAAATTGGTGGACGAATAGCCGCCAATACTATACAAGACCAGAACCCTCTGGTGAATGGAAGTATCCCGAGAGGCAGTACACACAGCTTGCCTGATGATGTTTAGAAATGTGTGGGACGAGTTGAAGGTTGAGATAATGTTTCAAGTCAAAAATACCCGCAACTACGGAGGTGAGTGCGATCCCGAACATCAAAGCTGAACGAATGACTACATGTTAGGAAGAGAACTAGGCCTATAATCGGAGAGAACGTACCCTTGGTGAACGTAGCATATTCGAAAGACATTGAGACGGAATGAACTGAACTTGCCTGGACGTACGTGGTAAGGAAGCCGTCACACAAAGCGGACGCCCGACCCACGCGTTTCCTTTCCCACGGCATCCTTTGGTACACCGTGATACATGACACCTTTCCCCGACCAACTCTACCTCCTCCTTGTAATCCCCGGAAAATTGCCACTGTGCACAGGTTCTGAGCCTGGCTTGCGGCCCATCTTTGAGATCTGTTGCCCTATGAACATCATTCCGGCATGCCGCTGCCCCGCCTTCTGACCTTATTCCGGAAAGATGTCAGGCGCAAACGGGAGCTCAACAGCGGATGCATACACGGACCCACTCTGTGATCTCCCACTTCGGTTCTCCTGGCATGCGGACTATTGTCGTAAACAGGATGGAATGATTAACCACTGGACGCCACCACCACTCACGGGTTTGACTGCCGCGATCGGGGTGGCCGAGGTCTCAGCGCGGTAATGGGCGTCGACGGTGGCGAGAAGAAGACACGAAGCTTTGAGCCAGTGCTCGACAAGACAGGCTCTTCCTCTCTCGGCGTGCACTTCTTCCCGTTCGCATCACTACGACGAGCACCGCGGGGACCGTGATTCTGAAACTCCCTTCGGCCTTGAGGTGGTCTAAGTTGTCTAACCTTACATACATCACTATCTCCTCTTGGCTCATCGCACTGGCGGCTAAGCCCCACGGTCATCCCCTGAAACTCGATCATTCCAACAAGTGGGCATCACCACACTGCCCACATGTCATCTTCTCTTCAAATGCTGTCCCAATGTTCCTGACTTCGACGTTCGACATCAAGAATACCTCGTCTGGCGCACACATGCCAGTGGCTCTTGACGACTTCAGGGACCCACGTATCGCTGCTTGCGTGGCTTCTCAAGTGACGCGCTCCAAGCTCGACATAGCCTCTATCGTGCCTTCTGCGCTGGATCCTTGGCGTCGTCGTCCTTATTCGTCCGATATCCATGGACTCGGCCCTCTCTCCTGCAGTACCGCGGCAATACGTCTTGTCTTTGCGCTCATGGATGGCAATGTGCCGTCTACCAGTACTTCTATGCAAGGCTCGTAAATCGTATGTCACAGCGTTTCACCAGCGACTACTCGGGAGTTGCACGTCCGGTCGGCATCCGGCCCATCCGCACCTATTCCGCCGTTCTTCGCTCTACATCTCGCCGACATGGGATTCGTTACCAGGCGTTGCGCCCCTCTCATCAGGAAGCCGTCATACCGAGCATATATTCGTACCGGTGTGGTATCGTCATCACCCTCAGCTGTCATGACTAGCTCAACGGGGCAGGGACATCCCAGCACAGCGGTGAGTGTATATTACGGGGAGATGGGGGCTATGCAGCGGGGACGTCATGCCATCGTAAATACAAGAATAGGTCTCCCAAGTTCCCACTGGGACTGGCATGTGTCCATCCCACACGCCCAAGCTGAGCGCCCCACTTTGAGTGCTAGATGTCAAATTGCTCTGAGCGTTGTTTTCCTAGGTAATTTGTCTACGGTACGCATTCATGCGGTCACCTGTGGGTGCCATTTGACGCTCTATTCTCTGTATGCATACTCAATGGCGAAGTCGTTTCCGCTGATCCGAACCAAGAACCAAGATGTGTCCCAAGGGTGTAGCATACGCTGTCTTATCGAACGCGACGAATCGCGCCCGCTGACGGCGTCTCCAACAGCGGTCGCAGGCGGTGCTTCGCAATTGTCTACGGACGCCCTCAGGAACAAGGTTCCGAGGTGCGGTCCTGGCTCGCAGTAACTGTACGTAGAACCAAGACGCTCGACCTTCCTGTCTCCTGCGCTCCTCCCTTTTGCAGACGGCAAAGCACACATTGGCCGCATACGGAGGGGTGCTGCGCTCGGACAAATATGCACATCAATTGCCCAAACGGCCCGATTAGGGGATGCATCGGCCTCGGCGACATCTTGAGCGGGATGTGAGCAACATGTACGTATGCGAAGACCACATGACACGACGGCGACACCGGTCCACGAGGTACCTGTACTTCCTGTCAGAGAGAGAAGGACAGAAGGATTCCCAACACCGCACCCACGCTCAGCTCAGTTTGGAAGGGCGGAGGATCGTCGTCGACTCGTAGGCATGTGTCGTGTGGCTGAGTGTAGTACGATGACCTTTCCGCTTGCTGGATGCTTCGGAGGGTATCGAGCCGGTAAGTAGCAAAGAACACGGGGGGGGGACATTCCTCCTATGCAAAGGAGATTCGCATGCGCTAGACGGATGTAATGAGCCTTAATTATAGATAGAGTACAACACGCGGGTCCGATTGTACAAGGTAGGTCTACAGCAGTACGCAGTATGTGTGATGAACGAGAGCTGTCCGCCAATACATGGTCAAGATAAAGGACGAACCACACGTCGACAGTTAAAGATACATACAGCGCCGCACGCGTATCTCGCATGGTGGAAGTAATGGCACTTCGTGGTGTCCATGACGTGCGCAGATTCTAAGACGGGGCAATTGTGAATCCAGTCCCATAAATATTGCTCCCAGCCGACTTCGCGGGTGGCGGACCGCCGTATGAGTCGCTACGACGGCGACCGTCGGCGCCCATCGCCGCTTCTTCGTCCTGCGGCGGAGAGCGGAACAACGCCCTGCCCACTCTAACGACGCTCCGGATCCCCTGCGCCGCGAGCCGGCCGGTGACCCACTGGATGAGTGTCATACCAGGTAAGAGGCCTAGCAGGTCCTGTAATCGAATTGAATCACGAAGCGCATCAATGTCCGCGCAGCGTGTGGGTCGCGACTCGTGTCCCCTACTACTTACCTTGACGTCCCAAAAATCGCGGTGATGGGTAATCTTGCCGGCCTCGTTGAATGATAGTCTTGTGATGATTGGAAGCACGAGGTGAAAGGGGGAGGGAGGCCAGAAAGAGGATTTAGGATGTCGGACAATAGCAGAGGGTGTGGGCGTAGTAGTGTGATCCCGCAACGAGACTGTAGAGTCAGAGCGCGGGACGACCGCACTCCCAGCGTCGGAGTAGTTCGGGGGCGCATGTCGCGGATGCCAATGCAATCCTGGAAGGACAACAATGTGGAGGGTGTGCTCGACTACCATCCGTTTGTGACCATCTGTAGGCTTTACATTGAGTCACCTGCCTAACATATAGCCCTTGTTGTGGAACCATGGGCTAAGCCGACGAATGCCCAGCCCTTTTCAAGAAGGTATAGCAAGTACACGCACCGAATGATTCACACTCGGAGACTTCGTTCACTTCGTTCCACATACTCAGCCCTCGAAACCACGAATCGCTCCATCGGTGGTCAGGGGATAACCTGAAGAGAATGCGGAGGATCGCGCCAGGCTTGGGAACGTCGAGCTGTGCAAGGCACCTCGAGAGAGCATGGACGTCTCCGATTGTATCTTTCGACGTTGCGGTTAGGAAGGGATTCTCGTATGTTGCGTTGGGATCGTAATAACGTTCGACTACCTGCCAGGCCGGAGGTGAGGCGCCATAGAAGAGCTCACAGACCTCGGTGGCCGCCTGAAAGTGAGGGTTGTAGAGCGATGTCGCGGAGGCACTTTCAAAGCTGCCTCGCGAGACAAGACGGGAGGACGGAAATGCAACGGAGTTGTGAGCGGCCATGGGTCGGACAAGCAGGCAGTCGACGAGCAAGTGAATAAGCGCTCAAGAGCACGATCATTCATCATACCGCCGGCCCAGCTGTGGGGTTAGTCACGGTCTTTGCTAGATCTGGCGACTATGTAACGCGCCTTCCCCCCTTCTAACACCGTTCCTATTGTTTCTCGAACATAGAGCCAAGTGATGTATATGCATTGCTGTACCATTGGTCTAACGGTCGTTCTACCAAGCATCAACGATGAGGAGTTATCCCACTAGCGACGTGCCCTCTTTCTGGGAGTTTGGGAAAACAGTACGCCCACGTTAGGCTCAATCTCTTATAGTGTCCTCCGAGTCCCGGAATCGTGCAGATAAGCACTGAAGTACTGAAACCATAGTGACGCATATCTCATACAGCTCATTATTGGCCCCGCTGCTGACCCGGTGCTTGGAGGAGTCGTGGTCCGGAGCCGACGCCCGAAACACCATCCTCCATTCCATTCGACTGGAACGATACGTACGTGCTCGGTGGCTTATCGACGGTCGAGATGCCAGAAACGTGGCCGCGGCTACACATGACTACCGGGAGCCTGGCATCAAAGTTTAGCATTTCTCTGATCAGCCTACTTGATGCGCGCCCTCGACGGATGTCGATCACTTCAGCCACAGACTCTCGCGCAATCTCGGGCGACTGCATCCTCATTCGTTCATGATCGACCCCTACCATCCCTTCAACTTTGAGGACCCCCACTCAAGCTTTCTTTCTCTGCTCTGATCGCGATCGAGCCTAACTCATCTGTTTCATGATGCACACGAATGGCCTAGACGTCACTCCATATCAGCCACCATGCCCTTACAGAAGCGGTTCCAAGGTTGTGTCGTAGCTGGCAGAATGCGCTCAACATTTCAATGGACCCCTATTCCAATATTTCGTTTTGCCTAACGGAGTTCTCACCTCATATTGCGTTTAGGGCGGCATTTGGGGTATGTTACCAGACCGTATCTTGGCGTTTGTGGGTCCCTTGCCCTGTCGATTAGAGACTCCGGACTGCTTGCTTGGGTTTCGAAGTCAAGTGCACCTCGGGAGCTGTCGCTCGATGTGATGATTCTTTATGACGTTGCATGTCTCGCTCTCTAGCCGATCTGTTCGGGTAATGCTGCTTCTTTCGTGTTTCAGAGATACATAGTACATACGCAGGGGGGAGGTTCGAGGACAGTCTGTGGCTAGGTGACTCCTTTTCGTCAACACTGCCACTGCCACACACAATGTCAATTCAGGTTGGTTCTGCTCGTTGATTGGACCGCAGGTAACACAGTGATAAGCCGTCCGGGCTGAACATGGCTGAACATCCCCCGTTCCACTCGCAATCCAGATAGCGAGCTGGTGCATTTTGCAGGAGGGCTCCTTCATGTCGGCCGATAGGTCTCTGGGACTACAGCGGATGACTTCTCCTTTGTTCAAGGGTTCCAAGACGGCGCCCGGGCACATGCTTTCTGCGAGTAATGGCAACCTTGTACTACTGCCACCAACTCGGTGTCAGTCGCACCGGGTCGGCTTAGCAGCGCATCGGCAGCAATTGCTCTGAACGTGTGGTCGCCGTCTTTCCCATTCCACGACGAATTCCCTGACTCGTCTCGTTCATTCCTTTGTCCTACCCTCAGAGACTCGACCACGGAACGTCCGCAAAGTCATAGAAGGTCCACAAGGCGACGAAATTTTCGAATGAACTCCGGTAAACCCGCAATTAGCGCGACCGAATGTCTCTCCATTCCTCCCACGTGCATCCTTTCCTTCCGAGGATCTGACGCCACCAGTTTCCGGCTTTGTTCGCAGTCCTGACGTAGGTTCCCGTGGCCTCGAGGTTCATGTTTCACGTCCATCCAGCCCTCCAGCCACCAGGGACAAAGTTGTATGCTGTACTTGCTTCAAGGCAGATGCATCTGCACGTATTCATATGTGCGAGGTTCGCCTTCCCGCACAATCGCCAAGTACCCAGGCTCCGGGGAGAAGCATAGCACGATAGTCCGGTCCCATGACCGCCGCTAGCGGCGAAAAAGTGCGCCGAAGCATTGCTCAAACGTCGCCACGCATTCAGTGGACTTCACTTCAAGTGTATTGCTATGCGGGGGCATTACTTTGAGAACAGGTATAGTCTTTCCTTTGGTCCCAAGGATGTCGTAACCTAATGTGCAGGCGTTTGTACGTGGTGGTATGTAACATGCGCTAGAAGAGCAAATACTAACACCGCTCAAGAGAGCAAGTACCGCCGGATGACGACGATGTTGAATTTCCGCCTTGGCGAGCTTTGGGTTTAGCGTGCCTCATGTTCTGCTGTTTCAACCAGGTGAGAGTCCGTCATTCGGGAGCACTGGCAATGCAAGTTCAGAGATGGAGTCGTTTGGCGTCCGGGAGCGAGCCAAACACAGACGCCGGACCCAGATACGAGGCCGCAACCTAATCTTGTGTTCCTGAGCCCGAGCGCGCGTCTGACAGGACATATGGGTGAATGAGGGAATCGAGCCGACGTACGCTCCTCTGGATGTGCCGTCATGCATTTTACGAGCTTCTCGATTGAAGCCTTTAAATCATCCGCGACTGGGGTTCGTCGATGCGGTCGCAGGTCAGCTCGCCGGTAGCTTGTGTCGAGGTAGTTTGCGAAGAGCGGCACCCCGTATTGCATTTGAGCAAGGACAATGAACGACAGGTGACTAGGCGAAATCTGGGCCGGCGCAGTCTCCTGTTCCGACGGACATTATTGCGCCTCTTCGGTACTATCGCGTGTCACCCTCTACGCAATGTGGAACCCTCCCCTCGCTCTTCGTCCGGTCCATCGGGGTCTGAGGAATCGAGTCTTGCCGTTTCTTGTCTTTACATAGCGCGTCGCCGCCGCGGTGGCCTGCCGCGGCTCCTCCCGCGCAAATAGAGGGGCATTAGAGCACATCCATGCTTACAGCAGCACCGCGTTCCCATGCCTCTCCCCTCTGCGCCCATTACGATCACAAGACAGCTTTCTCTCATCGGCACTCGCCCATATACGGCATCCGCCCGCAGCAGGACGTGCATTTGCAACATCCGGCGAGTCCGGCGGTTCGTAGGCGTGTGTCTGCAGAGGAACGCGAAGCCGAGTCCCGTTTCCGGGCCTGCTGCCCTTGAACTTGAGGCTTCTGCGGCACCCAGAACGTGGGCCAGCGACGATGACGTACTAGAAGCACACGCCTCTCCGTGAAGTTCGTGCGTCGCTGCATTTCTAGACACCGCAGTGTACGTTGAATGGAACTAGGACGGTCTCCGCCAGCCCGCGCCCATGCTAAACGTCGACTTTGCTTGTACGTCCTTATCTGCGTAGTGGCCCAACGGTCAGGACTCCGTTCACCGTGGGCTCGTGCGCGTTGGCGAGGCCGAAGAGGTATAGTGCACGAAGGGCCGGCTGTCGGCTCGTCGTGCTGGGAGCCCGGGGTCCCCGCTACGCCTTGCGTCGCACAAGTGTAGGGCGGGGTAAAGCTACGTAACTTGCCAGACATGCCCACCGCGTATTACGACGATTACGCACCCGTCAGGCAGCATGCTCTGAGGGCCTCGAACCGTAACGTGTGAAGGCTAACCTGAGCTTGCAGTCTAATCGACTTCCAAGCTCGCTCGTGAAGGGTGCAGGTGCCCGAGTACGTTGGCGTCCAGCGGCTCCTCCTGTGGTGCGCTTGCTTGCGCCCGTGGGTCTGCAGAAATGACAGGCCTGGCGCCGCGCGTTCTCTGCTTCTTCGCCCATATCGGGCATATGCTGACTTCTCTCCGAGAGCTCATCGGAATCGAGTAATACAAGAGTCCATCTCACCTGCAATCTTGTTCGTGTATGTCTGAAATGACGCGTCCCTGCGTGGCGGACGGCCATCCCAGGCTCATGTCACGGCAGGCACTCGGATGTAATTGGGAGGCAAGGGGCAACAGGCGGTCTGAAAGACTTGCGTTAAGGCCACTTACGCCTCTCTCTAAAGTCGAAAACGTCCGAGCGCCTGTCATGTTTATGTCAACAGGCACAGTCAGAGGCAAAAATGCAATGACCCTGCACCCTCTCGCGGTATAGCACGCGGAAGACAGCAGCGGCTCCAAGCAATGCACGCAGACATGCGTCTCCAGCGAAAACCTCAGGGTCAGTCAGGCGTTCTGCAGCCTGCACCCCGTAAGTTTTTCCGTGCGGGCGACAAGAGAGCGAGACCCGCGACCACACACGCCTTCGACGAGGAACGCGGTGTCGTTTTCAGGCAACCGCCCTAGACCACGGAAGCTGCCTTGTAATGTGTCAACGCCGCGGGTCTGTCGTATTCCCGAACGCGAGCAGTTCTAGCTCTGCTCAGGTCTCAGCGAGGCTTCCTATTTGTCTTGTTGTCGACTGCACTCGAAGAAGCTGCGGGCGCCGGCGCCGCGGCCAGGAACGGCTCTGCCGGAGCTTCCAGCGAGAGCACACCAGCCGGAATCTGCGCTCGCGCGCGGGGACTGTGTGGGGCCCTAGTCGGTGAGCGACGTCGAGGGGTCGGACATGGGGCGCAGAAGACTATTCGATAGGGAGCACACGCCTGGAAGGGACGTCGCGGAAAGTCCGGAGGTATTGTGGCGCCCCCGGTATTCGTGGACACAACAGGTCTTTGGGAAACGTCTGGCGGTTGCCTCACATCTTCGTCGACTTTTCTCCAGTCGAGAGCCTCCAGCCAGCTGGGGCCCGTCCCCACGGCTCCGAGTCTAAACAGGCGGAGGAGTGAGACATATTACGCATTATTATGTACAGGCTTGGCCGCAAGCCTGCCCCGGGGGGCCGCGCCGTATTGCCGCAGAAACACGCCTAGCGGGCGCAGGATGACGCGTTTGTGCACGTCCTATCCGGGGAGCACCCGCCCGAACATTCGAAAAGAGGAGCGGCGCGCGTTGGTTGGTATGGACGTGCAGGGTCGCGTAGCCACGCCTCTACTAACCTGGCTCGTCGGGTATTGGGAAGGCGGCCCCGTGCGTCCTCGCACGAGTCGTATCGCGACAAATAGCGCGCTTCTGGGGCGGTTGGCTCAGGTCCGCCTGGGCAGAAATCGCTGCTTGCGGACGCCCCACGCCCGCCAAGCGATCGTGTGCGCACGCGGCGCGCGGGTCAGATAATGCGGTTTGCTAAGCCGTGGTGGCGAACGTGTGCCTGTCAGCAGGGCGCCCCACCCGCACACGGCGGCCTCCCGCCGCAACGTCCGCGTTCGTATCTACGCGTGCCGCCGGCTCCTCCGACCTCGCGCCACCGCGTTGCCCGCAACGGATCGAGGGGCGGGGCCACGTGTACGACGCGGCGGGTATGTCCAACGTGCGATCGGAGGCGAGGGGGGGCGGCATGGGGGGGAGATAGCACTCGAGAATTAATGTGGGTCTGGGACGATCGGTGAGCGCACCGGTGGATGGGCATGAGGGCGCAGGCTGAAACACTTGTCGGCCTCGAATCGCGCCGCGCGACTGGCTGAGCGGTTCCGGCTATACGGAATCCCTCCCTCCCTCGCGCGCTCCAGCCCGTCAGCGATTGCGGGCGCCCGCCCCGCCCGCCACAGCTCGCCGCCGACGGAGCGCACGCACTCGCCGAGTCCAGGGAGCCAGGGACCGTGAAGACAGGGAGGGCAGGCCGTGCACGAGGGCCACGAGGGGCGGGCGTAGATGCGCACCCATGTGCTTCCCCCGCTCCCGGAAACGTCGCATCGAACCTCGCAGCGAATCACACGCGCCCTCGCGCGGCCGCATTGTGCGAGTCTCTCGTCCGCAATTGCGCCAGTCGCGCGGGCCGCAGGCCGTCCGCTGGCAAAACTGCCTGCGCGCGCAGTGCCCCAGCGCCGCCCGCTCCTTGGGTACCGTCTCAGTCTCAGTCGCTGCACGCAGACCGAGGCAATGCATGAGCTTGGATGAGTGTTCCTGTGTCACTCCGGTGCCGCCGCACCAGAGCGAATTCGAACGACGTCCTCCGAGCGATGAGGCAAGGTCATGGCGACCGCGAGGGTGGATGACACTCGATCACTAGATCGGGCGTCTTAGCAATACGCCAGGTGGCGCTGTCAATGTAGCCATTTCGATTGCGCCACCATCGCCGAAGTCGGCTTGCTGGGTCGCCGCTCGCGTTCAAACGTTCAGCAGTCATATCGGTTTGGTTTCGCATTTGTATTTGCTCTTTACGGCTACTTCCTATAGGCTACGATTACACGGTGGTTGGGGATATGCAGCAGAGGGGGACTGTAGTACGACACACATAATAAATAGATAGTTAGATCAGCGCGCCCACGAGTCCTAGCAGCGACCAAGCAAACGAGCGAAAGAAGTGGGGGCAGGGGGCAGCAGGGAAAGGGGGGGGGACCAGACCAATAAGTAACAAAAAATACGCGTGCAGGGGCGATGGGGCACATTATACCTTCAAGACAGAAACCAGTGGCTTGATAAACACAAGGATGCGAATGGGACGGATGTGCGTGCGGTGATACAGTGGACATGCGGGGAAGACGTGACGAGACCGGAGCGCGAGCCAAGAGTACACAGACGGATTTTGCCCGCGTCGCTAGCCGCGGTGGAATGTGGTATGAGGGGGGCGGGAGTGGTATCGGGAGCGGGATTTTGCAGTATAAACAGAAGCGCGCCCGTCCGAACGCGCGAATGCGGGGCTAAGATGCAAGTGAAGGTATCGGTCTATGCGAAGGGCGAAGGGGAGGGGAGCTCGAGTGGAGGTCGACGACCCCGACTACGCGGCGATGACGGTCTTGCTCGGCTGTGGCGACGTCCGCGCGGCCTTTGAAGGGGCCATCTCGGACATCGGGATGCTCTGCCAGCCAGTCACCTCGGGCATGGGGCCGTCTGACCGCCGCTGCTGCTGCTGCACCTCCGCTGGTACAGGGAGCGAGCCTCTGCGTACGAAGTAATCGGTCTGCTGACCCTGCTGTGCGGGGGAGGAGGGGTAGTATGGAATCGGCATCGTGGCGGCCTTACGCGGCGTAGGCGGCGAAGGGCCGTTCGACTGGAGGGACGCGATGTCGGAGAGGGGGGCGTTAGGCAGGCGAATGCCGCCTTCGGGGGCGACCAAAGGAGGGGACTGCGAGTGGGGATCGCGCGGAATGGGGAAGGTAGAGGCGGATGGCGAGTTGAACGACGAGGGTGGGTTTGATCCTCCCGAATAGACCGACACTGAGGGAAACGACACGGCGTCAGCTAACTTGCTTCACTGACCCGAGACGACTTCGCGCTCTTACCGGAATCGTCCCAGTCGCTGCTGGCGGAGTGCACGGACGAGGCAGAAGACGAGACAGACGCGCGGCGAGGCATCGCGTTGTCCATCTCGGTGGGCTCCTTCTTGATCATCTGCGGCGGCGCCTTGGCAGCCTTGGGCGAGTTGTTCACCTTCGGCTGCTTGCGCGTCTTGCTCCCTGCCCGGAGCTCGTCGAAGCGCAGCGGGCGCGGGCGCAAGTGGGTGCGCTCGTAAAGACCGCACTTGTTGCAGACGATCTTGCCGGGGTTGAGCGTCGAACGGCGCCAACTCGGCGGCTCCGTCGTGTGGCAGTTGAAGCAGCGCCTCCGCAGGTACTGGGTCTCCTTCGACGCGGCGTCATCCGTGTGCTGGACCATAAGCCCGGCGTGAGGCACCAGGCAAGGAAGAGGCTGCATGCCTGCGGACGAAGGCCGGCTCCAAGCGTTCTGGGAGGGAACAATGATAGCGCCATCCTCGGTTTTGATACCGTCTAGCGGGTGATGGTGGTGGAAATCGTGGTAGGGGGGGTGAGGAGAGCCGTTCATGGGGACGGTGTGCGCGAACGGCTCGTCCATGCCCGGGTGCATGGGCTCGCACATGGACATGTGCGGCGACCCGTCCAGGGAGAGCGGCTCGGAGTACATGGCGGCGGTGCTGGGGCGCGAGCCGTAGGAGCTCACGGAGTCGTGATCGCTGCCCATGAAGGGCGGGGTGTTGTAGGGGATGTGCTCGGCGCGGTCGTGTCGGACGTAAGGGAAGGTAGCGCGACGCGTCATGGCGATGTCGTGAGGGTGCCGCATCCCGTGCGAGACGTGGTGGTGGCCGTTCGCGGTCTGAGCGATGCCGGACCAGTTGCCTCCGTGGAAGCCTGGCTCGGCGGACTGCTGGTGGCGGTGATCGACATACACGTCCTGGGGCACGGAGTGTTCGGGAATGTCGTCGTGGTACAACTCCTCAAGCAGGGAGCCTCGGGAGCCCGGGGGGGTCGGGAAGGAGGTGGGATAGCCTGCAGACCACATGTGCGCGGGCTCCATGGATGGGTGGGGATGGTGATGGTCGGTGACGACGACAGCGCCCTCGTCCGGGTGCTCGAAGAAGTTGCGGTGGATGTGAACGTCGAGGGCACCCTTGTAGTTGTGCGGGGTGGGATAGTGGTGCATATCGTCGGAGGAAAGGGAGGTCCTCGGAGAAGGGGTGCGGGGGGTGGACGCGTCTGAGTAGGCGGAGGCGTAGTCGAAGTGTAGGGAGTCCATGGAGTCGCGTTGTGGATGTGCGTCTGGAAGGGTCTGGGAGAAAGGAAGCCGAACCCAGACGGAAGAGAGGGCTGGAGGGGCACGGAAATATGAGGAGGCCTGGCGAGACGGAGTCGGATGTAAGTACGGGTTATAGACTCTCTGCGCTAGCCGGCACAAGGGTCCTCCGGGGTCCTGCACCAACCTGTGCACGAGTCTACGAATGGCTTAGCCGCTTCTTTCCCACTGCGAATCCAGAGATACGGGTCCTGCCACGCCCCATGCCACCCTATCGCACCGCCAGCCTGGCTCTCCCAATCTCAACCGAGTCCACGCGCCCCCGTCCCACCCTTCCACACAGAATCCCCATTTCCTGCCACCCACCACCCCCCTGCGCGAGCCCCCCCGCGCGAGCCCCCCTGCGCAAACCCTCCCCGCACGCCCCAGCCGCCCGCCGTCGTCCACGGCCTGCCCGCTGCATCCTCCACCGGCCCCCGGCTCCACACCGCATATCGTCCGCGCCTCAGCGACCCAGCTTGCTCACTTACTCCGACCCCAGAGCGCCCACTGCCCCATCCGGGAGGTCCACACCGCTCGCAGCCGAACTGAGCACTCCCCTCATCTCGCCCAGATCTCGCCCAATCCGCCCAGCCGAAGATCCCTCCTCGCTCGGCCCCTCCCGCCGCCAGTACCCGCTCTCAGCATCGCGCCAGCGTCTCTCGCCCCCCACGTAGCTACCAGGCGCACTCGCCCTCCTTCCATTGTCCGGTGCTAATCGATACAGCGTATCATACCACACCCGCACGCCCCAATCGCCTTCGGGGCCAGATGCGGCGCGCACAGGCTGTGTCCTGCCCCAAACCTAGCTTAATGACCGACAGCGCCATCTGCGTATCCGCACGGCGCTCCCCCACCGTCCGTTTCACCTGCAGCAGGTCGGGTTTCACATACATACCCAGACGAATTCACTGTTTCTTCCGCCCTTTCCGGCCGCCGCCTGTCGCCCCCGTCGTCGTCGACATGGGTGGCGCGTACGTGTCCAGGATGCCCAGTTTCTCCTTGCAGTCGTTGCAGTACCACACGTCTGGCAGCGGCGGCTTCAGATTGACGCACGAGAGGTGGAACTGCACGGAAGAAGTTCGTCTCAGCGAAGACGTAACGCCGCGAAAGAAGCGTGGGCGCGGCCATAGCGCCTATGGAAGAGAGCAAGAAAGAGCGTTTGCTCTCACTCACCCATTGGTATTTGCAGTCCTCGTTGTCGCAGGCGACCATCTGCACGTAAACAAAGGGGACGCCACGAAGCGGATGGTCAGCGCCCCTCTCGACCTCTTCACCTCGGCACACCGCAGCAGCACCACCACCACCGCTCGCGGGTACCGGAACGAACGCACCTCTCCATAGGACAGCTTCTGGCAGTAGCAATAAATCTCTTGGTCTTCCGTGTCGCCGGCGTCTTCGCCGCCTTCGTCCTCTTCGCCCTCGGCGTCTTCGTCGTCCAGCCCCGCCGAGGCGTTGAATCGGCGAGAGCGCACTGGCGACTGCCTCGGGTGCATCACTCGGGACAAACCCGACCTTTGGCTGGCCCCATTGTTGTTGTAGGCGCTGGTTGTGACAGGGACGGGGCTCGGCAGCTTGATGCTACCCGCTGACGACGTGGTCTTGCGCTCTGTATGACAAAGGTGTAAGTCAGCGTCTGACAAAAACGCGCCTAAACCGGATTGATTGCGTAGGCAACGCAGCAGGGTCGTGTAGCGACAAAGGCGTTGCGCGGCAAGCAGGATTAGACATAACAAAGGCAGGCGAGAACATGTACACACTTTTCTGCGGAGGGGGAACGGAGACGGGTGTGGGTGCCACGGGGACGTCGATCGCCTGTGCTGCTGCCCGTAAGCTCTGGATCTGTTGCACCGTCGTTTCTACACTGCTTAGAAACTGCTGTGTAGGGGGCAAGCCCGGTTCCTCCCCCTGAAGTTTCAGTATTCGCTGCAGATCGTGCTGCAAGCGGGCCATGGCGCGCTCGAAGAGCCTCACGAGCCGCTCCGACAGGGCGGTCTTTTCGATAGCGAGGGCATCTAGGTCTGCGTAGAGCGTGTTCACTGTGTCCGGGATAGCCGCATCCTTGCCCGGAAGTGCCTGGCCGGCGTTCTTGGACGAGTGGCGGAAATACTTTTGGGTCTCCTTTCGGATCTCCTCAGCGAGCTCTGCTTGCGAGTAAATGTACGCCACGGAGTGCGGATATACAGAGATCACGTTGGTCAGTACGAACGCGGTAGGATGAACGTGAAACGTTGTGCATGCCTTGGGTCCTGGAGTCCCGATGTTTGATCTCCACCAGGATATGCTGTGCCTCGTTGGGCAGATTCTCCAGACCTGCCAGAAGGATAAGTGAGCACGCGTGCTTCGACGTAAACGGGGCGTCCAATGAACGAATGACCGGATACGGAGTTGTATCGGGGCCCGGAACGCTATCTCATAATTTTGAGGGGAAAAATATTTCGCCCGATCACGACATTGAGACTCAAATTGTCGCGCATGCTAGCAGCGCTATCGAGAGAGAGTCGCATGAAGCTGTACGGGCCGGCGTCACTCACTGGAGAGATACTCTGTGGCGATGTTCGCGGCCTCCTCGAGATTGGAGTTCATGGTGCGCGCGGCTGACTGTGGTGGTCGAGATCGAAGGTATGAAGAAGCGCAGCAAGATGAACAAACACGCTGATTGAAGAGCTCGAACAACGGACTGTCGCGCAAGAAGCCCGAAAAGCGGTGCTGTCGATAGAAATGCGCCTTGGACGGGAGAAAGGTCGCGATCAGAACGAGGTTGACGGCGGGATGCTGCTTGGTTGAGTAACCGCGGACCTGTCATCGCGGGGCCGGCGGGGTCACGGGTGGGTCACAGAGTCTCACGGGGGGAGCGTGAGGTACAAGTGGTTGCGAGCCCCGAGGGTCGTGGGAAGCTTGGGCACTAAGTAGTCGGAGCCAAGATACGGGCTGGGCCGATCGGGCGGGAGAGGACGACCGAAGCCGGGCGGTGGCGGGGGACGGCCACATGATCGCGTCGGTTCACGCTCAGCGGGCTTTCGTCGGTACACGAGGCTCGCGCCCATGACAGTGACTGCTCAGGTCCACACGCGCGCCCGTATCCTTGGGAGCCCCAGACAGCTCTGCACTCACGTCCACCCGTTCTGAGCCAGCTCCAGCTCTCCCCCTCAGCTCCCCCCTCTCGGTTGACAGCGAGAACCACTCAGGCTGTGTCTCGGGCTGTACTCGATGGGGCCCCTTGCCCGCTTTCCTCCGTCCTCGGCGCTGACCATGACATTCGTGAGTCGCAGGCGACGATACGGAAACCCGAACCCCTTGTCTTCCGCGCCTTGCCTCACTCGAATGCTTCGGGTTACTCGCTATGATTCCGTACAGGTGAGTCTGCATTCCTACCTGGTAAGGTCGGGACTGGTCCTCGGTGGTTGTTGAAGCCCATGTCCTTGTGGCGCTCAAAGTATGCTCTGATAAATGAGAACCGTTGACCTTTAGAATACCGGGTTTCCGTAAGTATGCCTGCAAGCGCGCACGGTGCTTGTGATGTTGTAAGATGACTCGAGCATGTCGTAACAGGCCCTTTCTTTGGACGAGCCCCTCCTGCCTGCAGCGGTGCTGTCTCCCATCCGTGGGGCTGACGTTCATGCGTACCAGGACGCTCCCTCTCATGTCAGGCCACTTCCGACGATGTTTCACTCCTTAGTCGCTCGCGGCGCAAGTCAGGCTCGGGGGGCCCATGCTCAGGGGTACGTAGCCTGGTACCTTCCCGAAGAGCGTTGCACAGCGGACACCGCGGAGCGACAGAACCGTGAAGGCGAGCCGTGCCTTCTTATTCGCAGCGAGCCCGCCAGGCCAGAGGAAGCGTTCCCCGCACCTCGGGAATCCACGCTCTCCCGACGCACTCGTATCTGAGTCTGACGAAGCGCGCTCGCCAAGGTTCGCGGGTGCGCATGACGATAACGTGCTCGCACGCGGCTCTCGGGGGACCGCCGAGTGAATCGTGCCTTAGCCGTTGCGTGCTTCTGCGCTCTGGCCCCCGCTTCTCTCTAGCTCATGAATGTGCGCACGGTCCCACACTGCTCGCCCGGGCCACGGCTGCCTCTTTTCGCGCTCTGGAGAAGCATGCCGCTGTCCGGCTAGCAACCTGAAACACGAAAGAAGCACGCTCCGAAGGCACCCGCCGCGCTTCGCCTCTCGTTCTACTGGTCCCGTTGTGGCGTCCGGACGCTACGGGCCTTTTCGTCCTCGTCCTCAACGAGGGTGCCACTGACGTTACACGCCAGACATCGTCGCTGACATCCTCCGCAGGCCCCCTCTTCTGTCACTGGGTGGGTAAGTTGCCAATATCGGTTCATTGGGTCATCGGGCTGTGTGCCCGAGCAGGTACTGACTCCGTATGTTTCAACCGGTGGAGATAGAGATAGCAACATGTATTTCGCTTCGCCCATGGGCCGATAGCCAACACATACATTAGGCTCCAATCATTTGTCTATCTACTCGGAGGGCTTCTCCTAGCCGAGAAGAGCATCCTGCTTCTGGTCACGAGAACGACTAAATGTGTTTCGTCATGCCGGACAATTGCGACATTTGCCTCCATGAGGACATCGATCGACCTAAGGGATGTGTCAAAACATACGCTCCAGTCGCGCCAAGGCGCACGAAGTCGGTCGCATAAACCAGGTCGCACCCCTCGCTTGTCCCGGCAGGCGAGCGGGAGGTGAATATGCACTCTATCGGCAACGCCGAAAATCCGCGCGCGACGACGGCGATTGGCCGAGTACATACTCCCAGGGTGGCCTCGTCCGAAGTGAACCGCACAGATTGAGAACGTGACATCTGCACAACGCCACAACGCCGACCCCGTGTCGTCAGATACGGAACGCATGCGCGGGGCCGAGAGATCCCTCGGACGCCTTTGTATTGCAACCGCCAAAGTGATCGGTTTCGCATGCAAGCGAGGGTCTATGGTACGTGGTACGATCATCCTTGGCCCCACAACGCGCATCCAGTAATCTACTTACGGATTAGGCGTGCGGCGCACACGACGGCAGAGCCAGAATTTCCAGGCAAAAGATGCAAATATTTGTTATCAGTAGCGCGGGTGTCCGCCATTGGGCAAGGGTAACAACTTCCCAAGTCGGTGAGGCAAAGTAGAGCTCACCTGGCAACACCTGTGTGGTACACTTCCCGATGCGACTTGTCCAGCGGAACAGCGCTGCACACAGGATACGACCATGTCAACAAGCATCTTCTGTGCATGCTGAGATGAAAGATTGCGAAGCACGGAAGGAGCCGTGGAGCACTCGCGAACGACCGAAGACAGAGTTTCTTCTTCCAGATACGGCCCCCAGTCAAGATCTTGAGTTCACGCTGTCAACATGCTGTGATGTCAGGCGGTGATGCAGAAGAGAGTGCAGCGCACGATACACCAAGTTGCCGGGGAGCAAAGAGCCGTCGGCGAGTGCGCCACTAACGATATTGACAAGGGCGGTGACACGGCTTGACAGCTCTGCATTGCTGTCGGGAGTCGATAGGGGGCTCTAGTAACGCGTGCACGCGGCATCACGTCTCACTGGCTGTCCCAAAAGAATACGAGGAACGTCTGGTGGCAGCGTCTTTGCGGGGCCGTGCAAGCAACCCGGCAGTACACTGTTGAGATCCTACGCCCTGGGTCCTGGGCAATCAGCACCACGTAGGAAGATCGCTTGCGAACGTGCCCCGACGCGCCATGGGTGGCCATATTCATTCATGCTGCGCGAGCACATGTGTCTTGCCCTGGCCATCTGCCTCCTACGACCGTATGTCGAGTGGAGCACCTACGAGGACCACGATGCGTTGGCAGAAGAGCTAGAACATGAGGGGGCGTGAGCGGCGAGCACGAAGTCAGGCCACTTCAATTAATGAACGGATGTCGGCCTCTCTGGCTATCGGGGGAGACACAGTCCAACTGTTCGCATGTGAGGTTTTGAAAGTCTGGGACATAGCGTAACGCAATGATGTCGACGAAAAGCCGAGAACGTACAATAGCTCCCTTGCTCTCGTAGCATCAGTGCAATCACTGCAGACCCCAGAGCACGCTGGTTCACGGCATGGCTTCGTATATCGGTGAGAAGACATCGGGCTTCGGAGACTTCGACTCGAATGCGGACTGCCGACGGAACCAGCACCCTATTAAGAATGTGGAGGTGCTGTATGTTAGGTGAAGTGGACAAGGTGAGCAGCCCACTCTTGGTCGTTAGAGGTTACAACCAAGTGCTGATGGTGAGCTGGTGGTGAGTATACACGCGACAAGGCGTACGCTGCGAGATGGGATAGCTTGGATGACGTCGGTCCGAGGCTTTTCAGCCTGTGCACAGCCTCGTAACCAAAAGCGTCAGTAGTTGGTGATCCTCATTTCGGAGATTGAACACAGACTTATCTCCTTGACTTAAGGAGCTTACCCGGTGTTAATGGTAGATAAGATGGACTACACACGAGGTAAGTAGACGGTCTAAGCGACGCCACGATGACGCTGCCGGAGCCAGTGTCTGTCTCGCGGACTCGGACGACGGCGCAGAGGACACTCAGGCCAACTTCACTCAGTTATCCTCCATCTTCTCGCCGCCATGGCTGGCTTGCGGAAGCCCGACTTACTGAGGAGGGGGCTTTTCCGTGTCCTCTTGCTCTGTGCTTCCCTAGTTTCGTACTTCATGATCACGACCGCTCAGCCAGCTACCGTCCAATTCTCCGACTGCTTCTCGAGCCCGAACATCTCCCAGAAACTTGACGTCTCCACCGTATATGCTCAATACTTCCCCAAGAGCTCGAATGGCCCTTACATCAACTTCACCGTAATTGGCACGTCGCCACAGCAAATAGTTTCCGCTTCAAACGGAACCAATCCTGTCGCCAGTAAGTACCCCAAGTTCCACTTCGCGCAATGCAAGCATGACACGGGTCCACACCACTCCCAGCGACACTGTTCACGACCACCGAGGTACTCACCTTCCCACAACCCAACAACCACGGCAACTCGTTCTTCTGCGCAACCTTGCGTCCGGCGTCCCCCCTCCCCGCCGATCCGAGTGGCAGCTTCTGCCCCCTTGACCCTGGACCCTTCGCGTTCTCCTCATCCGTGCAGGTTCAGCCAGGTTCAGCGCTTTTGACCTTGGACACCCGACTTCGCGCCCTTGACCCATTCCAAACTGAACTCCTCTGTCTCGACGTGAACACCACGATACTCGATCCGAGCTCTGGCGGTCCCGATTCAGTCTATGGCCATGCAAACATCATTTTCTGGAGTACCGTTGGCTTGGCAATAGGGTACTGGGTAGTGGTTGGCATCGCCCGCCTGGTCGCCGCGTGGGGACGAGGGTCATCGAGGGGTGGGAACGGATTCTTGGCTAGGGTGGAGGGAGCAGGCTTCGTCTTGGCTAGCGCGTTGAGTGGGGAACGATTCGCGTCCTCGCCCGCGCTCATGCGTTTTTGTACGTGGCATTTGAGTGTGCATATGCAAGGAGGAATGGACAGATGTGACGTCACTTCGCAGGTACCCCGTCGCTGAGGGATATCGTTTTCCATACCCAATGGTGTGCGGTCCTCTCTATGGTCGCTGTACAGTGGCCGATGTTCACATGTAAGTGAGATGCATCCTATTCTTGCCTACCATTGAGTGCTGATGGATTGACATCGTTCATTAGATCCACTACTGTCTCAGACGGCCTGGGCGACTTTGAGTTATAGTCAGTACCATTGATGACGTTCTTCGTCTAACATATATTGAGGTTACATACAGACATCTCGCTCACCCAGGGGAAGAATGCAGATCATCTCCGTTGGAATCCTCTCACGGTCCAGCCCTACAATCCTCCTTCAATTTTCGCCGATCAACTGAATGACCCATCTTCGCCCATATTCATCGATAGCTCCGCGCCGAACTTCTTGTTCCAGCTACCGCCGAACGCAACTACTGGGATGTCCGCGTTCGCGTGGTCTGTTGGACTGCGGCCACAGGACCTGTTCGGCATCTGTGTCTCGATCTTCCTGGCCATCGTTGCTGCGACCATCGTGCTCAGTGTCCTTGTCTGGGCATTGGACTTCTTCATGTCGCTGATTGCGGGAGCGGCGGGCGGCGGCGCCCCAACCCCGACTGGCTTGGGAGGAACGCGGAGCCCGCGCTATTCCTCCGCGAGCAAGGACATGCTTGATGGTATCGGGATGTCTACAACCGACGAGAACCGGTCTCTCAACGGCCACTTCTTGTTCTCCCGCTCGACTTCTCGTTTCCCAAATACTCGAGCATGGTGGAGATGGAGAAGCAATTTCGTCTCCTTCCATGGCAGCGCCCTCCACGGCAATCTCGTCCGCCTTCTCGTACTGTTCCACCTGCCGATAACCGTCTTCTCGTGCTATCACATGAGCCTGCCTAGGAGCCAAGCCTCGGTGGGCTCTGTTGTCCTCGCCGCGCTGTCGTTCGTATTCCTATCGGTCCTTATCCCAGCCTTTCTGGTATTTCGGCTGACGACCACGAGGACGAGCAAGCTCTATGACGAGACGTGGACCCTTCTTTCCCTTGGGCCATTATATAACCACTACAGGCACGGTTCTCAGCTATTCGCTTGCACTCTCTTCGCCATCAACATAGCCTTTGGGGTCACCATTGGTTTCGGCCAGAAGAGCGGAACTGCGCAGGCTATCGTCATCCTCGTGGTTGAAGTCGCATCCGCGCTTGGCACAAGCGTTTGGTTACCTTGGGGCCAGGGCGCGAGCATGGGGCTCATTAGCTTTCTTTTCTGCGTAGGCCGAATTGTAATAGCGGTCCTTCTCGTCATCCTCACCCCAGTTGTGAGTTCTTCTAGCTCTCAGGCATGCTGTCCGTCCGTCACGCTGAATTTCGGCCTCCGCTAGGTCTCTATCGGCGCTGGAGCGGCGCAATGGGTCGCATATGCGATTCTGTTCATATTGGGGCTGATCTACCTGGCCTTCCTGCTTATGTTGATCGTCAAGATCGTAGAGGCCATCCTCCGCATTGCTGGCGGTATCGGGTTTGGCAGGAGCCGACACGTGGTCGACAGCGGCCTTCTCGGTACCTTGGGTCTCATGGGATGCTGCGGACCCCGACATCCCCACCGCAATGGCGGGTACCGTCCGGCTGTCGACCGACCTCCATCCACCTTGGCGCTGCCCAGACCTATGCCGTTGTACAAGAATTCGACTCCACCTTCTTCAGGCCCGCCCTCCGTACTCCGTCCCGAGCACGCGATGCAGCCATACAAGGAGGATAGCGACGATGAGACTGGGTTCATCATGGGTGCATGGCAACCATTCCCCGGCCCTGGGATGAGTCAGGTGGAGGAGCAAGCCCCGCCCGAGCCCCCGAAGTCTGGCTTTGCCAGGGTCGCAGGTGGACGCGCTCATTACGACTCGCCTTACGCCATAGCGTCTGGGTCCACCACGACGTTCCCGTCGGAACGCAACAGGGGCCCCGGTTCGTTTGCAAAGTCAACTCCATCAGTGGTTCAGGACTCGCCGCCTCCCACGCCGTCAATCGCGTCCGCGGCAAGGGGCCTTCCTCCAGGCGCTATGCCCCCTGCGCACGTACGTACGAAGTCGCAGACCGCGATCATCGAGAGCGCGCCTTTCATGGCGGCACAGGCCGCTACAGTCGCCGGTGGGAGCGGCGGCGCTTTGTCGGGGCATCAGGCCGACGCTGTTGCGGCGCTGGCCGCTGAGCCTCAACCGAAGAAGAAGTATTGGTACAGCAGGAAGAAGAATCGCCGGATGAGTGAGAGCGATGCGCCGCTGAGCGACCCTGTTCCAGTCAGCCAGGAGTCGGGCAGGTCTTTCGTGGTCATGCGAAAGCCGCGTCCCGGGATGCCGTCGCCATCGCAGGGCTCGTCGGCATCACAGCCGCTGGAGGGCGCGGACGAGCAGGGGCGCCGATCGTTCTCGGTGCTCCGAGGTACGAGCCACTCGGACCCACAGACACCAGCAGCGTCTTGACATTCTTCGTAACACTTCCATTGTCGTCGTGTTGTCGCTCACTGTTGGTAGATACTGTTGTATACTCTATTCTCCCTTCATTTCTATCGCCTTTTGCATGGGACTCAACTGCACTAGTCTGTACACCTGGGACATACATTTTATCCTATACATGCTGCTTTCATCTCATGACAATAGCTTGGATATACAGTCCGTTGTCCGTTGTCCGTGTAGTCATATCGAATGGTAGCACTACTCAAAATCGTCGAAGCCGTCATCCTCCACGCTAGCATCACCCAGCCAGAGGACACGGTAATCCTCTGCGCCCTTCTGTACCCAACCATAAACACCTTCCCTGATCTGCAATCGTCGCGCCCCTTCCTCGTCCTCCAGCGTTGAGGACGCATAGGTATCGGCGCTGGAAGTTGAGAGAGATCGCTGCAGACCGCCTTGGTAGAACGGCCGATCCCAGTGGCCACCGACCATGAGCATTCCTGCGGCGCCGCCGACATCGGCCTGTGTCCGCACAGGATCCTGGGCTCTGCCCTTCCCCTTACGCTCCGAGAGTTGAGATAGCGGTACCTCCAGTACCTCGACGCCGTCCTCGCCGAACGCTATGGCCTGCAAGTAGGGAGATTCTTCCGGGTTATCAGAGTTACATATTCGAACGGCGACATGCGTCGGCGTCGATGTCCAGTACAGAATGCGATATGGAGGTACAGCGGAAACCTTGGCGGGGAGGGGGTGCGTGACTAGCTGCGACTGCCTCCCGCGGGTGAGAAGGTACATCTGCGTGAAGGTCGTGCGCCCGCCCGGCCCCGGTACGTCAAACTTGACGGGGCGGATCCATACGCCCTTCTCCTTGCTGAAGCCACGGCCGTCCCAGGATGCGCGAGAGCGGCGGGAGGTGAGCGAGCTCACGCTAGGGGCATTCATCAGAGCGGCTTGCTGTGCGCTCCAGTTGTCCTCGTAGAGCTCGACTTCGCCCACGGCGGCGTCCGCTATGCGGATCGTGCCCGCCTTCTTTTCGAAGACAACGAAGAGAGAGAGCTGAGTAGGGTATACTCGAACGTTCGAGCCGAACGAGAGCACGCGATTGTGACGGTGCGACGCGCTATCCAATGGGGCCGTTCGCGGGAAGACGTCCGACGGGCTTCTGGACATGCTATCTTGCACGGACTGGTGGATGAAGGTGATGCTCCGTGCTGGAAGTGGCGTGTAAAATTCCTATTATATAATAGTGAAGACGATCGTTTTATCAGTACCCGGTCTACGGAGCTGAACATCTCGCCAAATAACTAACCTTCGAGAACCGGAACGCACGTTCACCCTTGGGAGCCTCGTAGAGAAGTATTGACGACTTCGTCGCGATAGCGAGAAGCACGCCCCCCGGACCCCGCTGACCTTCGTTTCGCCAAACCTCGTACAGAAGGACTGAACTATTCTGTAGTCGAGAGCCGCTCGAAGCGAGCGGAGTATAGTTCGTGGCCCATCGTAGCGGCAGTTCGTTCACCATGTCCCAGTCTGAGTCACCCGAGTCCGCTCGTGACGGAGGTGCGACAGCCTTCGACTTTCCAGGTGAAGTCCAAGAGTCGGTGATAGATGAATACGACGCCCGAGGCTCGGGCTGTCGTGGTGGTGACTGAGGTTGGGCGATACCATTGTCGAGCACGAGGTTCTTCAGCCCTTTGGTGATGGAACTCGGCGGTCGGTGATGCTTCTTTCCATGGCTCTGAGAGTTTTTACCGCTCGAGCGCAGGTCCAGTGGTCGGGCACCCTACAGGTCAACAATACCGGGAATCAGCGACACAGGTCCGAACGTCCGACGGGAACCTAACCTTTTGAGTGGAATAGTACTTCGCCAGACTAATGAGGCTGCTGAGATTGTACATACGCAGAGTTCGCATGCTTTCTTCTCGTTCTTTGGCCGAAGTTTCTTCGGTGCTCACGAGCGCAAGTACTACACCCTGAGGGGTTCCTTCGCCTGTGCTCTCTGACTCTAGGATCGACATCTGGTGCACACTGAAAGATACAACTCAGGTGAATAAGATTGCGGGATGGAGAGGCACTCACCCTTCGCCTTCCCAGATGAGCTTCGCCTCGGCGTCAGCCGGACCCTTCTCGGTATCATCGTCTTCGTCCCATTCACCAGGGAACATGTCCAGCACCGAGAGTCCGTTGTCATGGCCAATAAGCAGCAGACGATGGTTGTTGAGCGGGAGCAGACAACGAATCGGAAAAGTCGTGTGAGGCAAAAAGCGCGAGCCAAAGTTATACAGCTTGAGATGGGAAGGGTCCAATGACTCAGGTATGAGGGTCTGTGGAGGCGGAGGATAGTTCGCGTGAGCAAATGGCGAGGGCATAGGTGGGGGTAGGGATGTTTGGAGGTGCAGCTGGGGTTGGAGCGACGGTGGGTGTGCAAACGTATAGGATGAGGGCGCGTTGGAATACATTGACATTGGGTGTGCCGATGGAGCATTCGAGTACATTGAGTACGGATTCGAAGACGAGCCATCTAATGATGAATATGTCGAGGGAGCATATACGGAGAATGTGGGCAATGAAGGAGCCTGTTGAGATTGACGTTGCTCAAAGCTTGATTGTCGGTCGAGCTTCAGGCGATGGGGTTATTACGACTGTGGCTGAGACATATATTACAATTCAGTGCAGGCTCACCCCGTCACCCCAGCCTCGCTGCCGTCGTCGCTCGAGATCGGCAGGTGTAAGATCATGATAACGCTCTGCAGCCCTTCGGTGACAACATGTTTGAGCGACTTGGGTGAGAGTACAACGGACGGCAGACGTACCTCTTCTCAATCCATTCCCTCCACCGGCCAAACCTGAGAGAAGCGTATTCCGTCTATGGCGTGCCTGATGTGATTGAACCAAGGTCACTCACCTTGAGTTAGGGCCGTTTTGTTGAGCAAGGTCGTCGTAGGTAGGCAATCCGTCGCCGCCGGATTGGTCCTGCTCAGGTACGGGCGGTACATTGAACGGATCTGACATGCTTGCGAAAATGGCGGGACAGTAGGCGAGGACAATTGGTTCAGTAGCTCAGATGTGTGACGGTCCAACCTAGGAAGACATGCGCCCTGTTCAGGATACAGTTTGCCAGGCAGGACGGATATATGACGGTCGTGAGCGAGAAGGGAAGTGGCAGTGCCCGACAGCCGTCGACCAGCATTTGGCACAGTATTTCATCGCGCATAGCCTCCCTACCGCCGGCTCCTGTCACCTGTCTCTTGTTCGGTTGATCACCACCATCTACGAGCCACGTCCTTGTGAAACCCTCTGTACTGAACCTGTACGGCCAGCTTCCCGCAGCAGACTATGGGCATCTTGAAGAAGTGACGGGCGTATATATCTACATTGTGGACGTCTCGGCTTCGACGTCCGTACACGAGATACAAATAGACTGTGGACACAGACAAGTTAAAATTACTTGGAAGTTTGAGGCTAAGTCGGCCTACGTCGGTTACCATGCGCCAGTGAGTATTTGAACAATCTCGTAAAAATGCCTACACACTCACATGGTATTCTTAGATGTCGTCGCATGCGTCAGTCTTTGACTCCTTCGCAGTCTCGTTTCCTCGTGGTGCCCAGCCAACCAAGTGCCGTATTCTGCACAATGTTATGAAAAACTGGGTTCCCAATGACCTTGGTCATATATCCCACCGCGTACCCCATCCACGATTGCTGTCTTAGACACTTCCGCAAGATGTTGCCCACTTGTTGAACAGCCCTCCCGTTCTCTCCCCAGACCAGCCAAGCACAATCCTGCCCTCTGGCGGACTTGCCGCTCTTGACCACGTATGTCTTGTATCCTAAATCCTCTGCTTCCCCGGCGGAAACGCGGACGTCTTCGTACGGCCCTTCCACAAGTTCCACTATGGCGCCGAGTTTCTTCACCTTGCCAAGAAATTGAGTGCTCTGCCTAGAGCGTCGTGTCTTCGCCTTACTCTACTCGTGAACAGGAAACCAATCATGCTGACGCGCAGCGAGATAGCCATGACCACTCACCCTTGGACAGTCCGTGTACTGTGCATGGTTTTTCATGGGACGCCCGCACTCACGACAATGAGGCGGTTTTCTTTTAGACTCGGTTTTGGTATAATCGCGGTAACGGCCAGATCGGTGACGATTAGTACCTCGCAGCATGCCAGAGACGGCACTGGCACTGTACCTCTCGGAGTGGTTCAGTTCGCTGAAGGAGTCGATACTGGATTCCGAGGTGCTCATGGTGATAGCTGGGCGTAGAGGTGGCGGAACGAGAGGTCATGAGTTGTAAGTCGCGTAGATCCCTTACTATAAGTCTGATGAGCTGACAATGGACACGCCCTTGCACAATGCATCATAGTAAAGCCATAACTTTGTCAACTGCGTGCGTGTTCTGGCGTGTGTTCCGGCGGTAGGAATGTACGGTACGTTTGTGTCACTCGAACTTACGCTTTTTCTGGTAAGCGCGCCGCTCTCTTCCGGACGGAGTCGACATAGCTAACAAGAAACGAGGAGGTACCGTCCTACCTGAATTTAACGATGCGCTGATTTCAAGGCTTGGAGCCAACGGCAGTCACTAGTTAGGAGCTTGTCCTGCGCTTTTTGATGCGTTCCGCCGACACCCCAACCGCCACGACTCAACAGCATCGAGCTCGATGTTGGAAAAGTGCGCGGAGCTTTTGCGTCGGAATGGCCTCCGGCGGTGCGTCACTGCGGATCACCCAACATACGCGAATGGATGTATGCGCACCAACCGGTGCTAATTGGAAGTCCTTTCTGGTCGTCGACATGGTCCTCCAGACGGAGGAAATCGACGACGTGGCCATGGCTACGAGGCGCGAGCTGCTCATCTATTGGCTTGTCTGCCACATGGAGATCCCCAGTACGGTCCGAGGATGATCGCGAAGGAGGGATTGCATGTGTGCATGTGGTTCCAGCGAGCTTCGCCCGACTGGCGGAAGGGGCCAGGGCTTGTCGCGCTACACCTGAGTGACTCCTGGGTATCAAGGGCGTCATGAACGAATTGCTAGTTAATGGTACTTGAGATAGCCTCGGGACAACCACGAGGCCCGTTCACGACGATCCCCGTCATGTGCAACAATGATTCACGTGCGACTGAGGGACATTGATGGCCGAGGGTTCTTGGTACAGGCCTCAGCCGCCACCCGTTAGCACTTTGGTGTGCTCAGAGGAGGATGGCAGCAATGTGGTTCCGATTCATCGCGTTGTTGACTAGCGTGGGGGTACTGTAGCCAGTTTGTAAGCGTTTACTTGTTGGGTAGGATGGATGAGCAATTTGGGGATGTTTGATACTTTTAGGAGAGCAAGGTAAACATGATTGAATTAGCAGTTGCAGAGGTCGGATACCGCTCGAGCTACTACTAGTTTGGAAGCAAAACATTGTTATGGACTCCAACTATGTTCACTTTCAGCTTTTCCATTAAAATACGACTGTGGTGCACGAGATCTTGCTCGTGGTTTGGTGGGTTCTCTGGTACGCAGCTGGCCGTGGGTTGTGCGACGATCAAGGCCAGCGTTCAAGACCGCGCTTTCCGAAACGGGCCTTCGACGATCACTTCATCTAAGATCCTGCTGTGACTGCTCCGTGACATATGGCATAATTTTGGGAAATGCGAGCGACAGATAAACGGAGCGCGACCTCAACGACTCAGGAGCCTGGCTTGCTGATCTCTTCCGCTCTACCCTCCTGGACGGTCTCATTGCCTTCCATAGCTTCTTGGAGCTTGCGCTATGGCAAAAGGTTCGCAGCTTAAGCAGCTGAAGACCGCGCTGCACTCCGCCGGGCTCGCGCAACAACCCCAGGCCGGAAAGAAGCGCAAGCGGGCTGCCCCCACGGAGCGCGACAAAGAGAAGAAGGCCGCGCGGCTGAAGGAGATTCAGCAAAAGCTCAATCCCTTTGACGTGAAGGTAACGAAGCTCAAACATGATGTGGGAGGAAGGAAGATCATCGGTACTACGGGACGGCCCGCACAAAGCAAGCAAGCAGGTATCGAGCAGGTGCGCCCATGCACATGCAGGCTTTGGAACATTTTGCGTTTGCTCATTGGTGCTCTTGAATACATGTGAACTCGTGAATAGAGGAAGAAGACTCTGCTCAAAGAGTACGAGGAGAAGGATCGGTCTGGAGGCATAGTTGACCGTCGGATAGGTGAAAATGACCCAACTATGTCGCTGGAGGAACGTATGTTGGAGCGTTTCACGCGCGAACGGCAGCGTGCCTCCAAAGGCGTTGCCTTCAACCTGGAAGATGAAGACGAGCTTACTCACTACGGCCAAAGTCTCTCCAAGCTGGACGACTTCGACAACGTCGGTCTTGGTCTCGATGAGGACGAAGAAGACGAAGGTGAGTTGCTTCGATGGCCACTGTTCACGCTGAAATTAACATTACTGTAGGTTTGTTGGATAGACGAGCCGTCGAGAGATCCCATTTTGGCGGGTTTGGGGACGAGGACGAGGAGGATGGGGAGGACGACGATGAGGTACGTGTGTATCTCCTGCAGTATCGTCTGCATTGCTGTTGCTCATGTTGCGCACAGCCCGCGCGGAAGAAGTCCAAGGCGGAGGTCATGGCGGAAGTCATTGCGAAGAGCAAACAACACAAGGTTCGCTGTTCCCTGTCACACCGTCCGTCCAGTATCTGAACGCTCTTTCCACAGATGTTGAGGCAGACGCAACAAGAGGAGGACGAGAACCTCCGTCACGAGCTTGACAACGAACTTGACTCCATCCGGTCGCTGCTATTCACAGCACCACCTCACCAACAGGCCACCGAGGATCAATCGTCTGCACCTGCACCCACAGACCTTCCACCAGACGACCAAGACAAAGAATACGATCAGTATGTTCGTGAGCTCGCACTTGACCGGAGAGCGAAGCCGAAAGACAGGACCAAGACCGAGGAGGAGCTTGCGTTGGAGGAGAAGGACGCGTTGGAGAAGGCGGAGAGGAGACGACAGAGACGGATGAGGGGCGAGGAGAGCGAGAGCGAGGAAGAAGGGAGAGGGAAGCGGAAGCAAGCGAGGCCCCGCGGAGGGGATGACCTTGATGACGACTTCGTTGAGGAGGAGCGTGCTTCGAATGCGCTCGGTGCAGGCTTAGGAGACGATCTGGCTATGGCCTCGGAGGACGAAGAAGATGGTGCCGACGACGAGGAGAACGACGAGGAAGGCAGCGAAGAAGGGGAGGAGGAAGATGAGTCAGGTGAGGAAAGTGGTTCGGTGACGGAAGAGTTCGAGACTGCGTCCGAAGACTCGGGTGAGGAGGATGGGGAGGAGGGTGAGGAGGAGGCTCTCGTGAAGTCGAGTCGAAAACGCCACGCAAACCCGCATGCTGCGAAGGAACTCCCATACACATTCCCTTGTCCTGAGACCCACGACGAGTTTCTCGAGATCATCGAAGGCGTCGACGATGAGGACGTGCCGACGGTCATCAAGCGTATACGTACACTTCACCATCCCAGCTTAGCGGAAGAGAACAAGTTTAAGCTCCAGGTCTGTCTCAATCATGATGAAGGTATTCACCCGAGTTGATCTCGCCGTTCCAGGGTCTGAACGATGTGCTCATCGATCACATCCTCTACATCACCTCCCCTCCTGCACCTCGTTTCACCCTGCTTGCATCACTACTGCCTCATCTCGCCGCTCTCACCAAAGCCTACCCCATTCAATCTGCCGAGAGTTTCACTGAGAAGCTCTCGCTCATGCACAAAAACTTGAAGCGCGGTCTCTCGAAAGGCGCGCTCGATCCTGAGGCGAAGATCTGGCCCGGTTCCCCAGAACTTTCGCTTCTTCGTGTCATCGGTCAACTATGGCCAACATCCGACATGAACCATCATGTTGTTTCCCCTGCACGATTAATCATGGGCGCATACCTCGGCTTGGGTCGTGTTCGGTCATTACAGGACATTGTGAGCGGCCTCTTCCTGTGCAGCCTTTTCATTCACTACGAGAAGTTGTCCAAGCGTTTCGTCCCTGAAGCAGTCAACTTTTTGGTCAACTCCACCCTTCACCTCGCCCCGCACTCGTACGCCGACGTCGCGTCGTTACCCGGCAATTTCCCGGCGCAGGACTTCAGGACAGCGCTGACGCTACCTTTAGCTCTCGACGAGAAGAAGGCCAAGAAGCTATCGGTCAAGAAGCCCGACTTCGCCACCTATCTAAGCGGCGAGCCTCTAGAGGAACAGGCGAAGGTAGACTTGCTTGGTCTCACCTGGGAGCTTCTTGGCAGAGTTGCCGACATGTACAAGGGTTTGGAAGGCTTCATCGAGTTATTCACTCCCATCCAAGAAGTCCTGGGGGCAGTGAAGGGCAGTGGTCTACCTTCCGACCTCTCGACGCGGTTGCAGTCATTACAAGACATGCTCCGCCGTCTCCTCAAGTTCGCCCTACAGAGCCGCCAGCCCCTTCGACTCCAGGCGCACAAGCCCATCCCGATCCCGACATACGTCCCCAAGTTCGAGCAGACAAGCTCTAACTACCTCCGCAATCGCGACCCCGACCACGAGCGGAACGAGGCGGCGAAGTTGCGCGCGCAGGTCAAGCAGGAGCGCAAGGGCGCGATCCGGGAGTTGCGTAAGGATGCACGCTTCCTGGCAGCGGAGCAGCAGAGGAAACAGAAGGAGAAGGACAGGGCGTACAACGAGAGGATGAAGCGCGTGTTCGGCTCGATCGAATCGGAGCGAGCGGAGGAAAAGGCGATGGAGAGGGAGAAGATGAAGGAGAAGAAGAGAGCCGGTCGCAAGTAACGTCGCGGATGATATGTACTCTTCAGTTTGTTAGGTTGCGTTCTCACTTGTATCCCTATGGATGACATGGCCAAGGAGCCGCAGTCAATGGGCGGGTATATATATTCGTGTGGGGTCACGTGAGTTGGGATACACGCCAGGAGACGCCGAGAACGCGTCGCGTTCGCGTTGTACTCAGGCGCGACTTGTCTCTGAACGTCCATCAACGAGACCCATTGCTTTTTTGCTACCCGTGTTCCACACTCTCCACTCTGTGAAACTGTCTTAGAAATGCTGCTGTCATGAGCTCCCAAATACCATCATCTTTAGCAACCGTCCCGTCGACTTTCCAGGAGAATGGCGAGCCCGCACAGTTCCTCGACTGGGTGCAAGGGCAGATGTCCGCGCTCCTTGGAGATCCAGGTCTTGTGCTGAAGGACAAGAGGAATGATTGGGTCAAGACAATATCCAGTCTCCTCTCAGTGCTCGCCCTTCCAGGCGCAACGGAACTTCCATGGCATGCGATGCACGAGCAAATCAAGCTCACGGAGGTCTGTCTCCAACTCATATTTCACGCTGCGCAGCGGGTACCTTCTTTGTTTGCTGGAGAAGAAACCCTCGCACAAGCTCTCTTCACAAGCATCACTATCCTTTGCACGACTCTCGATCTCTGGATAGATGTAGACCCACCGCCGGAAGCCGGGTACTTGAGCCCCGTCGAGCTATACACGAAGGCAAGCGTAGCTGCAGCTGCAGTCCTACAAGCACTTGGAGATGAGGTTGTGCCCGAGATTGGTCCGAAGTCTCGGCAGCTTATGAGGGCAATTGTTGATCGCTGTGCGCAAGCAGTTAGTGGTGCGTGTGCCCGAATCTCCAACCGATAGCACAATTTCACTACTGACGTGCATGTTAGATATGCTTTTGACCTCCGAAACAACCACTTATCCTGCGTATGTGGAGTTGTATGTCGATCCCGACGTCGTGGACTACCTCGCGAAGATATCCCAGGTGCGGCTGCTAACCATCTCAGTGTGACGATTTTCGTTTGGCTTACGGACGAGATAGACGTCTAGATTGAAGATCACCAGTGCGGCGCACGTTCCTTTAGTACTGAGCACCTCACTAGAGATCTGCATGATTGCCCTTACCCCCACTGCCACAAACCATTGGTTCGTCGGCGATCTCGCACGAGAGACTAGCCAGCTCGTGCAAAAAGCCTATGAATATCTGCTCTATGCTTGTACGACTGCCGGTACCTCTAGGCTGCGGGCACTCACGAGAACATGCCTGGCTTTGACTACCTTCTACGTGTCTAGCGGCTTCCCCGAGCTTGCTGAGTCTTACTGGACAAGGCTGCTATTGTTCCGCCTCGAGAGCGGCCCAGAGTCCGATTGGGATAAACTCGATGCCTCTCTGGCCGCAAGCGTACAGACATCAGGGATGACTCCTCGTAACCATGCGGATCTCTATGCCATTGCTCGCGCTTTGAGTATGGAAGACTGGGGAGAAGAAGGTGGTAGTTTGAGGGTAAGTACTGGACAAACATAGTAAATATACGGGATCTTCTCACCAATGCACACCAGGGGCTTTGCGAAGCGTACTTGATGCTGTTTGTACCATCCCTAGACCACGAGACACTTCGTAATGTCAATGCGTTACTCAACACGGAGACAAGCCCTCCCTCCTACGCCAATCTCCTGAAAGCCGTGAACGATCGCCTCGTCATCCTGGAGAATCCAGAGGGCGTGCTCAACAAGGCTACGTTATCACGGAGAGCCCTCGCGCGAGAGGCAGTGCAAGCCATTGTTGAGCCTCACGTTCTACAGTGGATGGACGACGATGATTCCCTGACCGACGTGGACTTCATCCGCCGAGCTCTGGACGAGATCAATAGACGATTCGAGGAGCAGTGAGTGACTGCCTGTATGCTATGGAGATGCGTTCCTAACCAATTCTTGTAGGCCTGTCTGGAATACAACACCTGGCGCCCTCGAAGGTCTCGCCAAGAAATTAGGAGACCTCCCGTGCCTTCTTTTTCACGCCAAGGACAAGTGTGAACCAGATGCGAACACGACTAGGCTCGGTGTTCCATTCATCGCTGTGTATCTCAAGGTCGCGTTCCGTATCCTTGAATGCGACCAGTCGCGCAAAATTCACCCTCGGGTCAGTGCTGCTGTTTACGACGCCCTCGCCAAGTCATTCCGCCACCAAACTTCAATTGGAGACGACCGGTTATATGAGGAACTCGGTGGCTTCGTGTCTCGCGGTATGAAAGATAAGGAACGGGCTGTCCGTCTCGCTGCCGGGTAGGTGCACGTTACCTGCCATTGGCGTAGCGCATAGAGTGACTTCCTACGCAGGCGTGCCCTCGTTGAGCTCGTCAGACTTTTCGAGAGGCTTGAAGAGAAGAGAGAGATCACTGTTGTAGGACTGTTCGAGAGGGTGAATCCGCTTTTGAGGCACCCTGAGCACCGAGTTCGCGAAACCACCATTGTGACTGTAGGCTTCATTGGAAAGTGAGTGTTAGGCTTGCCACTTGTCGGAACAATACTGATCGTATCGATCAAGGTCGTGCACTGGGCCTGCCTTACGAGAGAGCGTGTGTTCGTTGGTCTTCCAGATCGGCCAGTCCAATCCGATCTTGAAGGGCACAGCGACGCTGCAGGTATGCGAGGTCGCTTCCCATGTCTACACTTAGCTCATCCGACCATTATGATAGCTACAGGCCCTGGCGCGGCAGTACAAGAAATCGCTCTATAGTCTCACATCTCCCTATCTGGACCGCATCGCTCCGTACCTAGTCCGCCGCATGATCAGCGAGCCGGACGGCATCGCAGAGTTCTGTCGCCTCCTCTCGGTCACGCTCGAGGACTTCGTGAATCTGACGTTGAAGCACTCGCTCCCCCCTCTCTTCGCCGATGGCCAGGCCAAAGTGCTCGAAGCGGTCGCTGCGATCGTCAGGAAGCACAACATTGCGTTACTTGTGCTGGATGGGGCGCACTGGATTCTCTCGCACTCGTTCATGTTGACCGGAATTGGTCAAACTAACAGGGGTTTACAGTTCATTCTGGGGGTACTGCGGGAGAATGCGCAGGACCCCACAGCGATTGACATCGCGAGCGTTGCCCGGAGTTGTCTCATTAACCTCCTGGGAGAAATCGTGGTGTGCCTGGGGGATGAGAATCCTGACACTGTGGAAGCGGTATGTTACAAGATAACCTGCTCATGTTAGCTCAAGTTGCTGACACCAAGCAGGCACATCAGGGGTTACGCAAGCTCGTTCGGCTATTGGGTGCTCCAGGATCTGAGGCTTCGGGGACCAGGCAGGAAATCGAGGCGTTCTTCAAGGAACACATGCTCGGCGTCATCTCAACACTCAACGATATGTTGCAGGAGGTCCATGGCAGACAGTCGATTGAGACCAAGCAGAAGATTCTCCGAAGTCTTGGAGAGTTTGCCAAGCTCGTCGGTCCGACGATCGCGAACGTCGCTCCTCAGGTTCAGAATTCAATTCCACTTCCATCTTGAGCCGCTCTGATACATTATGCGTAGATCATGGCCTCGCTGCAGACGATGGTGGTTGTACCTCAGTTCTCCGAAGCAGCGTTGTCGAGTTGGTGTTCCTTCATCTCGACCCTGAATCCGGCGGACATTGGGTCGCACGTCGGACCCACGAGCGCATCTTTGGTTGCTTCATGGCCCTCTTTCTCTGAAAATGGCCGCGAGTTGGCACGAGAATGCCTTCGCTTCATGATTGTAGAAAGGGGCGCCGCACTGGGCTCGCGATTAGCGGAGGTTGCTGACCTCAGCTCCGTACCAGAACTGCATGCGCTATCCAAACATCTCGCAGAGTCGCGCAAGTACTGGTCTCCGTCGGAGCGCCTCAGCATCCTGTTGGAGCGTCTGGACAGCGATAGCCTCACTGTGGCGGTGCGCTCAGCGATAGAGCTCAAGGCCTGGTTGTTGGGTGGCGGCGAAGACCACGTCCGATCGCTGACGAATGGCGACGTCTTCGATCCTCTCGCCGGTCATCTCGTTTTCGCTCTGTATAGGGCGGCTTGCCGGGATGGAGACGGAACTGAGGCTCTCCACACGCTCGCGTTCGAATGCATTGGAATTGTCGGCGCTATCGATCCTGACAGGTTCGAGCTACGCGTCCACGACAACCGCATGATCATGACAAGCAACTTTGCGGACGAAGGCGAAGCGATGACTTTCGCGCTCCACCTCATCCAGGATCTTCTAGTGGGTGCATTCCGGTCGACGAGCGACATCAAGTACCAGAGCTACCTCGGTTACGCGATCCAGGAACTGTTGAGATTCTGCAAGTTTACTCCCGCATTAGTGAATCCTGGATCGGGGTCAGGTTCCATCCCAATGAAAGTGCGGCACCGCTGGAACAGCCTGCCGAAGACGGTTCTCGAGACAGTCACCCCGTTACTGGAATCGCGATTCAATCTCACATACTCGAGGATTGTCCTGCAGGCGTATCCGATCTACCCTAACCACTCGACATATCGACAATGGGTGCAAGCCTGGACTAGCGATCTGATCTACAAGGTCAAGCACGATGTTGCAAAGCGGATCTTCCAGGTGTTCACTCCTGTTGTTCGCAACAAAGACGTTGGCGTCGCTCACCACCTGCTGCCACACCTCGTTCTCACGGTCCTCGCTTCTGGCGACGAAGATGCTACCCAGGCAATCCGCACCGAACTGCTCTCTGTGCTCGCCGACCAGGTAGATGTGAACAGTTCCTCTACGCCGGATAAGAAGTTGCTTAGCGCTCAGGTATGGTCACACTGCCCTTTTGCCAGAAGGGGTCCAGATGCTGATGCACCTATAAGACTGTGTTCATGTTGCTTGACCATCTCAGCAAATGGATTCGCATTGTTCGCCAGGACATTGCAAAGCAGAAGGCGGAAGCGAAGCGCTCATCACGAACTTCAAGTGCCTCCGGGTCTCTGACGAATCCAGATATCGAGGAAGCCCTGCTGCGCGTGGACTCTGTCCTGGCCAGCGTGGATCAAGGACTCATGGCAAAGGCGGCGTTCCAATGCAAGGCCTACGCGAGGTCTCTCATGAATCTCGAACAGCAGATCATGACCCTACGTGAACGTCATACCTCAGCCCCTGAGCTGCAAGATCACTACGAGCGGCTGCACGAGATGTACGCTCACCTCAATGAGCCGGACGGTATGGAGGGTGTCTCGACGATGATCCTCTCCCCGTCCTTGGAGCATCAGATCCGTCAACACGAGAGTACCGGCCGCTGGACTTCCGCTCAAAGTTGTTGGGAGGTCCGCCTCCAGCATGAACCTGAGAATTTGGACTACCATCTTGGGCTACTGAGGTGTCTCAGGAACCTTGGGCATTACGGCATGTACGCACGGGTTTCGCAAGGAGTCGCGAACTGACCTAGCACCTTCACAGACTCATTGCGTACCCACGTCAAGGGCGTACTGATTAGGAACCCTGAGTGGGGACCTCAGCTAGTCGGCTATCAAGTCGAGAGTGAATGGATGGTGGGGCATTGGGAAGAAGTACAGAATCTCGTCTCGCAGACCGACGCCCGGCCTCCTCTTGTCCTGATGGCACATGTCTTGCTTGCGATGCGGTCTGGGAATGAAGCAGCCATCGCAGGATCGCTCTCTGCGGCCCGCGAAGCTTTAGGAGCATCTATAACGGCATCTGGGCCGACTGGTTATCGACGTTCGTATGACGCCGTGTTGGACTTACATCTCATCCATGAGCTCGAAGTTATAAACCAAGTCCTCCGCGATCAATCCGGCGAAGTACCCGCGGCTATTCGAATCGTGAATTGGAGCTTCGAGAGCCTGCTGCAACGCCTCGCCACTCGCTTCGACTCTACACTCCCATCGTTCCGCATTCGAGAGCCCATCCTGAATATGCGAAGGACAGCTTTCAATTTGAGGTGAGCGGGTAGTGTATCAATTCGAGATGACGTCTTCATGAATCTGTTCAGCGTGTCGCAGGTCGAGGAAGCGAAGCGAGCTACCGGAAAGCTTTGGCTCGACAGTGCCAAAATCGCGAGGAAAGCTGGTCATTCTCAGACGGCCTATAGTGCAATACTGCAAGCTCAGAGATGCAATACGCCTTTCTCTTTCATTGAAAGCGCGAGGCTCGTTAGGATGAGGGGAGAACCTCTGCGGGCGCTACAGGAACTAGAGAATGCCATGAAGTTGTTGGGAAACGAGGCGCATGAGCCATCCCCTGACAACGAAGTCATTGACCTGACTGAAGCTGCTCCTCCAGTTCGCCTATTCCCGGGCGAGACAAAGGCGCTGAGGGCTAAGGTAGGTTTCCGGCAGTATGATATGCAGTGAGAAATCGAAGCTCATCTCACCTTCAATCAAAGGCTCACATCCTTCAGGCCCGTTGGATGGCAGACTCCGACCGATACGAGGATTCTAAGGTTCACAAGGAATTCCTAGTAGGAGCGGAGATGTTGCCCAAGTTCGTCCATCAGCTCAAGCGTATGCAAACCGTATACTCACAAGCGGCAGATGGGAGAGTGGACAATTCCACCTCGGACAATTTCATGATGAATGCTTCAAGGCACTCTCTCCTACAGATAAGAGGAATCGGTCAGTGGCGGGAACATCTTCAACCTGGCCAATTCTGACAACCTGTTCAGCGGCATGAAAATGAATCTGCAGACAGTCCGATGCTTTACTCGCGCGATCAGATATGGGTCGAAGTATATCTATCAAACCTTACCTCGCGTACTTACCATCTGGCTCGATATGGCTGAGGATCCTGAGCGGGCGGCAAACGACATCTTCTCCAAGATCAATGCAGAAGTGTCTCGCACAATCAAACTAGCCCCAGTATACAAGGTGGGAGCTGTCTTTGCCTGTTTCCCGTCCTGAAGGCTTTGCTTAAAAGATTCCAGTGGTATACCGCTTTTCCTCAGATCGTATCTCGGATTGGCATGAGGAATGAGAGGGCATATGAAGTACTCGCCTATTTGCTCTCGTATGTCATTGCAGAGTATCCGAGGCAGGCGCTGTGGCTCTTCACGGCAGTGGCCAAATCTACCACTCCACAACGCGCTACGAGAAGCAAGCAGATCCTGTCCAAGCTACGAGTAGGTACCCTTATGAATCTCTGCAATAATGTGCACTCACGCGGACTTTAGAATCAGAATAGGAACAACACTGGTAGCATGGTTACGGCGATGGCCAAGATGACTGATGAGCTTCTGAAGTTCTGTCACAAGCCCCCAAAGGAGGCCAAAGTACTCAATATGCTCAAAGACTTCCCGGCACTGAAGAAGATGATAGACAATACAGCAGCTGCGAAGGAGATACTGATACCTTTGCAGGAGTCCCTAACGGCGAATCTTCCACCTCTCTCAGCATCGGAGAGTACACATCAGCCGTTTCCCATCGACGCCCCAACGTTCGCATGTGAGTGATCTCCCTCGACACTCTTGCCTCAGATAGTGACGGCCTTGTGCAGCCTTTTTTGACGAGGTCGAGGTCATGACCTCGTTAGCCAAACCCAAGAAGATGTCCATCATGGGAAGCAACGGGCAGGTTTACACCTTCTTAGGCAAGAAGGATGACCTGCGGAAGGATGGTCGATTGATGGACTTCAACGCCATTCTCAACAAACTCTTGAGGAAAGATTCTGCGTCACGTCGCAGACAGCTCAGTAAGTGCGTGGTCCTGTTGAATAGACATGTACTCAATCCGTGCGGCTACCAGATATCCGCACTTATGGTGTCGTGTCCCTGAACGAAGAGTGTGGTTTGATCCAATGGGTCCCCAACACGGTACCTATTCGTCCTATTCTTCAGACCCTCTATGCCCGTCGAGGAAGGCAACTGTGGGTATGTTGTGCTCCCGATATATTCGTAGATGTTCTCCTGACGCGGACAGGGCAACGACGTGAAAGTAGCATTCGATAAAATGAAGTTGAAGAACAACAGGGAGGCTGCCGCGATCTTCACCGAGGAGGTCCTGTCATTGTTCCCGCCGGTCCTGCACGAATGGTTTGTCGAGACATTCTCGGAACCGTCCGTATGGCTGGCAAGTCGGACGGCGTACAGTCGAACTGCTGCGGTCATGTCTATGGTGGGATACATCCTCGGGTAAGTCGTCACTATATACCACTGCGTTTGGTCTGATGAGGGTATCTACAGTTTGGGAGATCGTCACTGCGAGAACATTCTGTTGGATACAAACTGTGGAGACGTCATCCATGTGGACTTCGATTGCTTGTTCGAGAAGGGACAAGCTCTTGAGACGCCTGAGATCGTGCCGTTCCGTCTGACGCACAATATCGTCGACGGTTTCGGAGTGACTGGCGTCGAAGGTTCGTCATACCGATATCGCACTCGTATACCTCCCTCTGAGTTTAACCGCGCAGGCTTCTTCCGCATCTCATGCGAAGTGACGCTTCGGTTGCTTCGAGAGAACAAGGACTGTCTCATGAATGTTCTGGATGCGTTCGTTCATGACCCCCTGGTCGAGTGGGAAGAGAAGCGTCGCCGACTAGAGCGCAACCACGCTGTGGCTGACATGCGCGCCGTATCCCAGGATGCTTTGGGCCCGATAGAGGAGAAGCTGCAGGGTGTCTTCAGACTCATGAAGTCGAGCCCTGGGAAGCAGCTGTCGGTGAACAACCATGTCCAAGCTCTCATACATCAAGCAACCGACCCCGGGAACTTGGTGAGTACCGTTGGTGTCTTGACGACACGGACAGGAACTTACGGGTCATAGGCACGAATGTATGTCGGATGGGCACCGTTCCAATGATTTCAGGTTCACAGACGAACTGTTCTATATCACTCGCATTGTATCATATTCGTACATCCTGTTCCGCACTGTATTGCTATTTCACATACACGATTCTTACTTCAATTTCGATTGGAGCGCTGCCTCGAGCTCTTTCTTGTACTTGTTGGATTCGTTCTCCTTCTCAATAAGCTTATTGCGCCACTTGTGGGTGTCCTCGACGATCTGCTTCAACGCCTTATCCAGCCTCTCCGCCTCCTCCTTCTCCATCTCCTGCGTGAACTCTGGCGTGCCGCCCTTCGATGCCTCAAGAGAAGCCATATTCGCGATGTGGTATGGGACTGGTCGCCGCTTGACCTTGGGGAGCGGGGTAGGAGGGTGAGCAGTGAGGATGTTGAGGAAAGACTGAAAGGGATCGTTGAAGACGATCTCGTCGTACTGCCATGAGTGCACGGGACCCGCCTTCAAGGCGTTTTCCAGAGTGGGGATCTCAGGTTCGCCGCTCTCGGGGGTGGTCCAAGGGTGGAGCTTGAGGTGGTGGTAGAACGTTATGGCCTTCTCGCCGGACTCTTGGACGAAGGTTATGCGAATGGTGATATCGAACTCACCCCACCTATGGAGCTCTTCAGTGCGAGAGGTCCAAAGGGGAAAGATATGGTACGTACCCTGTTTCTGACACTTCAAAGGGAGGCTTATCCACGTCTACCACACGCATGTGAGTCAAACGGGTAGGAGTAGCGCAGTAGCGCTTACTTCGAGTTGGATTAGGGTACGTATCGTGCAGCTTGAACGTCACCCGTTTGATGAAATAGCTCAAGTCATCCGCTCCTCCCACCTCATTAGAGTCTGGGGCAGAGGCGGCACTGCGTACGGCAACCGTCCATCGGTGCGTATGGTCGGGGCTAGGGAGCGCCTCCCGCTCTTTCGGAGTCAGGACCCACGCAGTGTTTCCATAGATGATAGGACGATGTATTGTAACTCCCTGTTGTCAGAAGGATATGAGAGAGACATTAGGGCAACGGGAGGCGGGATACGCACTCGGACACGGACGCGATCGTTGGAGGCCATGACGGACGCGGTCGAGGCGAGTCGCGCCGGTTCGGAAGTTAAGACTCCGCCTCGCGCGCTCGGACTCGAGCGCAACAGCTTTGACTTGCTCCTTTACCCCTCCCTTACTCCTCACCCCGACGTTGCGTCAAAATGGTCCTCAATGCTCTTGTGAACAGTCAGTGTGGTTTGCTACAATGCTAGCGAATCGTCTACCCACTAAGATTATTGCTAAAGAGCCTAACCGTGTCGTGGAGAAGCAGAAGCTCGTGCAGGTGAGTCTTGGTCTGCAATCCTTGCTTGCGGAATGGGACAGTCTGTTCAACCTTGTTTACCTGACTTTCAGAGCTCACACGAGCCCATATACTACCGTCTGCCTCGCTCGAAGCTCTACGTCAGTGAGTGTCCCGTCCTGACCCCGCCCATTGGTCTCCCCTTGATGGCGTTGCCTCCCCTCAGACGCGTACTTCGCCCTCTTCACGGTGGGCATGCTCAGCTCGACGTACGGTATCTACCGGCTCATCCGGGTGGGTTCTGTTGTCTCGTTTCTCCTTGTGATATATAAGCTCATGAACTCTCGTCCTTGCTTGTTATGTACAATAGGGCAAGCCCGCTGGTGAATGATTGGTCTAGCACACAGATGCAATGTCAATGTAGCCTTTCGTCGTTCTTAATTTCAACGCTCTAGACGAGGAACCTATGTTGTGTGAAATCGAAAGACCATGCGTGCGTTTGATGCGGTTTACCCGACCTCTCCCGGATCTCTCCGTGGCCTGCACTACTGTCTGGCTATCCTTTCAATGGTCCCGTCATCAAACGGTAGCGTGAAGAGGGGGCTCTGTTGAGCGCATCAATACTGCAGGATGACAGTGTAATGCAAGGAAAGAGTTATCCTTGGGATCATACCGTATGCTTGCACGTGGTCCAGACACGAGCAAGGACGCGCGCGAAGTCGGGCTGCCCAGTCGTCCACTTTGCCTCCTGCCCTCATCTATCTACCTACTCGTCTGCGCTCTCTACACGGGATGACGGACCAATATGTTGACCCGAAGGTCGCTCGCGCGTCCTACCGGCCCAAAAATGTATGTCTTACACTTGCCTAGCAGTCTCGGATCCCCCGACAAATGTTCCTGGCTCTAGGTGATGTCCCCGGGCCTGAAACGCGCGCGCGAGCCCTTCAGGCTCCGTAACGCAATCACCGGTCTCGCACTCGCCGGCTTCGCTGTCGGCGTATGGGCATACTCCATCAGCGCGGTGAAGCAGGACGACTTCGGAGACGTGGACGAGGAGGCACGCGCGCTCATGGCGGGGTCTGGGATCCAGAAGTCGGAAGATGGGGCGGCAGAGGCGGGAGGAGCGGCGGAGGTGTCGAAGGCGATTGCTGTCCCTGCCCCGGCAGCACCTACTGTCGTGTCACCTTCGATATCACCCCTCAGCGTGGGGACAAGACGGGGCATCCTACCACCACTTCTCGAAGGTCGGTTCCCCAGCCTCCTGGATCCCCGAACAGGCACTCTGGTCTGGAGCGCACCTCCAGTAGACAACGTTGGGAAGCTGGGGTCAACAAGTTCAGGAACAAGACGAGTCCTCTAGTGTCCATGAAGCGAAAAGTACATTTCCGCTTGCTTCTCCGTATTGTATTCATAATAGTAATCCCCATTCAGCATTTGATCTTGCATATCCAATATATAAGACACAAGGCACGTAGATCATAGCACATATGCACCACAAAGAAGCAACAGAAAAACACAAGTAACTGAAAGCAATCAGCGAGCATGACGAAAACACAGCAAAAGCAAGCGATGACACGCTAGAATCCATTTCCCTGCGGTCAGCATTCCATCCGTCCGAGTCCTGGGTATGAACGTCCGTCTAAGATAACCCTCGCACATTGACTTCACACCTGAGCGGGATGACCAGCTTCGTCTGCTGCGTGCATCCAGCGCGAGTCTGGAGACAAGGTGCCAAGGCTCAGGCAGCCGCGTAGAACCCTTCCGGCTGCCTTCGCATCCAGTCCGATTTCCAGTCAGCCATCCGTCCCCTTTCCTTGCGTTGCTTGGGAAGGACTCACGAAATGTATATGCCGAGGTGCACGAGCCCCTCCTTCGCGGCCTCGTTCCGCGCGGCTTTCTTCGTGCTCCCGCGCCCGCGCCCGAGGCACTCGCCCTCGCACATGGCGCGGACGACCCAGATGGGCGTCGTCTTCGTCCCCTCGCCCTCGCTGTCCGTGTACACCCACTCGACGAACTTGCCCTGCTGCTGCATGTGCTGGTTGAACAGCGAGAGGTGGCCGACGTTCCCCGGGATGCGCGGAGGCGGCGGGATAGACCAGGACGACGCTGGGATCCCGCTGTTGTCCGGGGTCGCGACGCCAGAGCCGCGCATAGGCGGGGTTAGGGAGACATGGCGGTAGGCAGAGTGGAGGAGGGGGTAGGGAGGGTCGGGATCCGGGGGAAGGCCGTGCTGCACGCGGACGATGCGGTACGCTTCGACAATGTAGGGACGGAAGAGCGGGTGCAGCCAGGTCTTCGTGACTTCAAGACCACGGTCAAGGTACACGCCGCCTACGAAAGACTACAGCGCGAGTTAGTTTGTCGTCTCGTCTTCGTTCGAGGTGCACGTTACCTCGAAAAGATCAGCTGGAAACGATTGTGAGTGCTAGCCTGAAGGCAAACAGTGCCTGTCCTCATACCTTGAATGTTTGTGGACGCTTGCAGCGTGATCGCCTGCGCAGGGTGCATGCGTAACCTCTCAGGCAGACGATACTGGACAGAGCTAAGAGAATGGTGCTCAGACTACGTGTCGATGGTGATCTCACAACGGAGATGCTCACATCGAGGCAAGGGTGGGGTTCCCAACGATTAGAGCGCGTATTTTCTGAACGGGACGGTGGTGTTAGTAGGGGCACGGTGGAGGCCAAAGGACCACTCGCTCACCGTAGAGGGCCCCACCCGCAAGCATGGGTAGACTTCTCTCAACAGCCCTGTCACAACCAAATTAAGTACAGTATCCCCGAGATGCTCAAGCCTATGGTCAGATCGGACGTCAGGAGACTTCGAGGCTACACGGCGCAAGAGGAGTAGGGGTGCCCACATCTCGTTGTCCGGACTGGGGTCATCTGGCATGTCCTCAAAGATATGGGTTGGGCGCGCAAAGAAGCTGCGATGGGTGAACACCTGCAAGCGCAGCTGCTCGGACTGTATGTCAGGTAGCGGGGGAAGTCCATTCGGGAACTCTGGCCTGCAGGAGTAAAACCAGCTTCGATATCGACCACAGGTAGTCTTCGTAGGCATATCGAGACGTACTTGATTGGAGTTCGCCCGCTGGGGAGGAAGATACGAGGCAGACCAGGCCCGCTGAACCGCACGAGTCATAGTCAGTTCCCTGTCTACTCGACGTCGATCGACGCAGACGCACTTAGCGGCGGACGCCATACCCGTAGCTCACTCGGCACAAGAAGAGGCTGGGAGAGGAGCAAGCATCTCTAGATACTCGCGGGGTATCAGTATATATGAGGGCGCCCTTGGCGTGGTTGCGGAGATCCATCGGACTCGGTTACGAATGGCTGAGAGACAAATCATGCTCAAGGTTCAATCGGATCGCTCGACGTCTACCGGTGATAGTATAAATGCACTGCTGAGCGTTTGCAGGGCGTTCGTTCGGCATCGGCGCACTGTCCAACATCATTTTGCAGGTTCATGGACCGGAGGTGGAGCGTGAACAGAGTCAAGGCGGCGAAACAGAACGAAGGGGACGAAAGCATAAGATAGTGCTACTATACACGAGTGGATAGCTTCCTAGAGCAGCAAGTAGCCACGCATCCTCCTCGATCATGCGATCGCCTCGACCGCCAGCGCCGACGCACTTTCTGAAGACTGTTGGTCGGCAGCCTTCTCCTTTAGCTACATCGGAGGGAGGTTCAGTCACCAAACTCAGCTGATACATGTACATGCGCAATAGCGTACCTTCTTCTCAGCCTCCGCCTTCAGCTTGAAGTAATCCACATGCAGACCGCACTCGGTCTTCTCCTGCTTGCCCGCCCACCGGCCCGCACGCTCACCAGCATCCCCCTCGCCGCTCTTCACAGTGCTGTGCCAGTCGCCAATGCTACGGTAGCCCTGGTCGAGGAGCTTGTTGCGCGGGACCTTGTTGTTGTCGACGTACCACTGGACGAAGGGGAACGTCCAGGCGAAGAGAGGATTGAGCTTGATGAGACCGGTGTTGTCGACCTCGAGAGGCTGCAGATTCGCGCGATCTGCGCCTTGGGATGCGCGGCGGCCGGTGATGACCGCCTTCACGCCGAGCTCTTCGTATGCTCTTCGAGCAGGCTCGACCTGTCAAAAACATTAGCGTTAGAAAGCGGGACAGCGTAAGGAACAGCGTACCTTCACGAGGTAGTCGTACAACGTCTCATCCGCCTCCCAGAGCTTCTGCCCGTGCTTTTTCTCGAAGTCCTCCACCGTCTCGCAACCCTTGGGCTTGTATACATGCACGTCGCGATTGTACCGCTTCTTGACCTCCTCGACGAGCTCGTAGGTTTCTGGAAAGTGATAGAGTGTGTCGACGAAGATCAGCGGAGGGGGATTTGGGGTGATCTTCGAAAGCATGTCAATGGCGACAAGGCCCGTGAGCCCAAAGGCCGTCGTCTGGAAGAGGCCGGGAACATGTTCATGAGCCCACTCGAGGATCTGCTCCGGGGTCACGTCGCGGAGGTAGGCGTTGATTGAGTCGATCTCCTCTTGGGAGAGGGGAAGCCTAAGGGGCTTGTCGAAGACCGGTTTGGCGGTGGATTGCGGCATTAGTGACGTAGCTTAAAGTATCTCTGGAGGCAAGGAATCAAGAATAAGAGTGCTGCCGTTGTGGTTTATGCAGGAAGGCATCTCGGGGTGCGAGTATAAGACGGAGCAGGAGGACGGAATGCGCGCGCTGGGAGTGGTCGACACCATAATGGCGCCCAGGTCCCACATGATTCAGCACATTCTCCAAAGTCACGCAAGGATACGCAGGCCCAATCGCCAGGAGGAGGTTTTGGTGTTGGCTATCGAGCCTGAGTGGCATGTCAAGCACAATTTGGAATAGGATGGAGTGATCTATGGCTCCTTAGAACGGGCGTACACAGTGCTGATTTTCGCGGGCCAATGGTCTCTGCGTTATTCCATCATACAAAGAGAGTATCTAAAATCCATTGACCCTGCATCCCATGTGAACGCAGCAGACTCCATACGAATAGAAACGTGGTGAGAGAAGGTTCCTCGAAGCGTCGATAGCCTGCCAAGGTACGGCAGCTGTAAGACGTGACTGTCTGACGTCTGACACAGGAGGATGTTGTTGCACGACGCCCGTAATCATATGATACACATCTCGGACCTATCGAACAGAGTATATCAGCAAGCAAGCAATGAATTGCGGCGAACGGCGAGTATATGAACACGTCAATGGGGACGCGTTCACTATAGTGCACTCAGATTGCAAATTACGACCATCATCCAGCTACAAAGCCGACGTTCATGAACGGTTCCTTCAAAATGGAACCTGCCCAAGCCCGAGGACAGCTGTATGGCAAGTTGCTTGGCTTCTTCATGATGACCACCCTGCCCGCCCGTGAGGTCGAGGGACAGGAAGCTACTAGATAAAGGGGGACAAATTTCACATACATGTACATCCAACCCATGACGTCCACGGTACCCGGAGACGTTTGCGAGATGATCTGTGGCAAAGGCTCAGGCGTAGGTCCGTACCCAGTACTGCCAGCCAGGAGTGTCGGCTGTCATCGTGGGTACTCGACATATTTTTTTCTCCATGTGCGCCCATTGCCTTCAATAGATCAGTTGGAAGAGCCTCATTGATGTGTTGATTCCGAGTACAAGGGTCCACCAGCGTTGCTACATGCAGGTGACAATGAGTCTTCGCCACGGAGACCCACTCCAGTACCATTGACAATCGTCAGCGAGTCTCTCATGAATATATCCGTGCCGGACTCACATCATAACGACACAAATGAATCGACACTGCACGCACTGAAAATCCATTGTACGAGATGCAGTCGATATACACTGGTCCTGAATAAAGTCCGCCCTTCATTTACGCATCCTCTTCTTGAACCTCTCCATCACCTGATGCAAGTGCGTCAGCTATACAGAATCCTCGGTTATCATGTGGCATGACTCACGATCTCGTCCGTCGCCATCTGTGCCCTATCCGATGGTCGACGATACTCGTGATCGTCGGGACGAAGGCCCATCGCCTCGAGCTTAGCATCACGCATGATATCCGCATCCGACTTCGCTTTGAGGTTGGGACGATAGACTGAGCCCAGGCATAAGCGTGCATGTCCTGAGCGGCACGAAAAGAAAACAAGATCGAGGGTGGCACGTACAACGGGCTGCCGCGAGATGGGCTTCGTCGTCCGCTTTCTTTGACCGCTCTTTACGCAGTTCGGATATCTGGCGTTTGGCCTTTTCCGTCTCCTCGATATTCTTGAGTCGTGTACTGGGAAGACCGTCAGCGGACGTGAGTGGCACGAGACAAGGGTACGCACTCCATGCCTAGATCAACCTCCGGTATCGCAGTCAGCATGGCAAGACTGTTCGTAACGTTCCCTTCCTCCTCCTTCTTCTGTGCAGCCTTCGTAAGGCGGAACAACTCAGCGTAGGGATCCGCTGGGCCTTCATCCTTCTTGTCGTCGTCTTTCGCACCCCGACGTAGCTTCATGTTCTCTTCAATATACGCCATCCTGGAGGGAGATGAGAAGCACGAAAGGGCACCGAAGGAAGCGACGTACATGTGTTTGTCGACATCAAGCGCATTGGTTTGCTGGGTGAAGTTGTTTGTGCGTACGACCCTCCGTGCTTTGGCTTCGGTGTCTTCGACATCCCTGGAGCATACAGTCAGTGCATCGAAGATGTGAGTTATACCATACCACAGGTGAGACTCACTCATCGTCCTCCTTATCTTGGGTCGAGGCACCTGGTCTGAGTCCGTACGCTTCCTCCTCAGCCTCCTTAGGCCGCTTGCGTTTCTTCTTCACGTCACCCTTCGTGAGCTTAGCAGCGTCAATACCCTCCCTTGCTTTCCTGAGTTTGCGCAGCTCAATCAAATCTGCGATACTACAGTGCGTTGTCGTCAGTCGTAGCGCATATACTCGACCTAAAGCACGCCCGAGTACCTACTCTAGCTTCTCCTCATCCTGCACCTGTTTTTCAGGAGCCTCAGCAGCAGGGGTATCATCCTCATCATGAGACAACAGCTGTCGTGTGCGGGGGGGTGGACGAGCACGTTTCTTGAAGACGGGGACGGGATCTGAGGACATGACAGTGAGCGGTCAAGCTTTCAAGCGTGCTCGGGCTGATTCCGAACAAAGCGGAAGTATAACGTCACGTGCGCGATACCCTCACACCATGCTGAGAGTAAAGAGGATTAAAAGTCAAGGCGAAATCCAAGACGTGACGGTGAGATTGAGACGGCAAGAGCAGATGGTACTAGTACAGATGGTAAAGATACAAGAGCTGCCGAAACTAATCCAACCAAACACATCTCCAGGCGATCTACCGGGACTCGATAGCAGGCGAAGCAGCCCTGGAGGCCGAAGGTGGTACAGAAGTGCCTTGTGCAGGAGGCGTCAATGACTCCCCTGCAGCCTCCACTGGCGCAGAGGTGACATGAGCAGATGGAGATGGTGGTGAGAGCGATGCTAGGCGTAGGAGGGATGGGCCGGTGCCCGGTGATGCAGGTCCGTGGAGTAATAGCGACTCCGGTGGACGAAGGCCCCCTCGGCGCAAACGTGGGGCGATGACTTGTCGACGATCTTCATTAAGGTCCGTGGTACTGGATCCGCGGGAGAGGGGGGCGAAGGACATCGGTTCTGGCGAAGCAGGAGACGACGCAGTTAAGGAATACCACATTTGTGATGAGCTGGGGTTTGAGTTCGCTACAGGCCAACCCAGCTCGTCGACAGTGATGTTGCCGAAGGATGACGCTCCCGCCCTGCGACGCGCCATCCAAGCGCTGAGATCAAGACCCCCTCTTGCGCCGGTATCTGTGGCAGAGGATGACGCTTCCGTTAGCCTGGTAGCGTCAACAGAACTTGACCTCCCAATGGTATCTGATGACGATTCCCCGCGTGGTCCATCATCCTGCGTTGTACTGTTCCTGATCGCAGAGCGACGACGCGACGTGAATCCCGCAAACTCGTTCGACGTGTCTATTGTCCTGGAGCGATGCGGGCGGCGGATGCTGCCTTGCCGAGTAAGAGAGGACGAGCCAGGACCACCGAGTCCCAACCAGCCTGCCGTAGCATGGCCAGCAGAGGGAGACCGTGGAGGGGGGCTGTTCATAAGCCAAGATCGTGAGGACTCTGGAGGGTGCGGGGAAATTGTGTTCCGTTCCGATGAACGTGACATAGAACCTGGAAGGTCATATGTCGACGGGAGATACGCGTCGTATAGATCCGTATTGATCTGCGCTCCTTCGAGTTGTCCAGAACTGCCCAACATGGTGCCGTATTCTTCATCTCCGTCGGAGTCTGATAAGATGTCATGGAACGTGGTGCCGTAGGGACGAGGAGGAGGAAGGGGGACACTGCGACGGGCGCGGTCTCTCAGAGAACTGCCGCGGTAGACATGCAAGGGGGCTGCCTGCATACGTAGGCTTTTCGCGGTCCTTTCTGAGATGAGTCGACGGTCCCCGGGATTGGGACGCTGTTTGCGTTCAGCCAATTCCTATGATGTTTGCTCGTTGAGGGGCTATGCACAGAACGTCGCAATTCGTGGGGCGTACCTTGACCAAAACGTCCACTAACGTCGCCGTGAAGGCATCTCCCTCATCTAGCTCCTCAACAAAGGCTTCGTACGTGATAGAGGGGTCATCCTGCTCGACCTTCATTCGTTTTATGGCGCCCTGCCTGTGAGGAGTCAGTAACTTTCAAGGAACTCACGTTGGATGGGCAGGTGAGACACTAACACCAAGTTTTTTATCTTGTTCCGAAGCACTTCGTCGTGATATTCCAAGGTCCTGCAGAGGTTATCTCAGCTAAGCCCTGTTTTTACTGTATTGCGGTTCTGACAAACCATTTGCCCATGGCGAAGAGAGGGGAAGCAGTGGTGGCAGTGGATGAAGGTCGGGAACCGGCGTTAGCGGGGTTCGATAAGGCAAGGGCCATCTGAACGCTGATTGGCTGGAGTGGACAATTACTAATACTTTTCCCCGATAAGCGCGGTTTAGGGAGGGTATGTGGCGCCCTGCCGCAATTGAGGCCTGCACGCTTCTTGTCGCTAACCTTCGCCATCTCCTACGTCGACGAGCCTTGGGCGGGTTCTGCCTTGCATACAACAGAGTATCTGCGTGGGCAAGTGCAGCGGTACGTCCTTTCCGAGGATCATGATATCATGAAGAGACAAATAGCCACTGAAGCTCACTGATACCAACGCCTTAACCAGAACAAAACTCGACGCTACCCAGCCAGCCGTTCCACCACTCATTTCTCCTGTCTACTGTCCTTTGTCGCTCCACAACCCACATCTGCTATGGCATACGCTCAGCCGTTCCCCCTCGCTCAGCCTCCTCAGAAGGCCCTGCAGCAGACTTTCGGCCCTGATCTCGCTGTCCGCCTCATCTGCCCTGAATGCAGAGATCCCAATCCGAACATTGTCGAGGAATTTAGCAGCGGGGACCTCGTATGTGGCACTTGTGGGCTAGTGCTGGGCGACAGGATCGTCGACACGAGAAGTGAGTGGCGGGTAAGTACCTACATTCACCGCAGATATTTACAATGCTTTGCGCTAGACTGTCTAACGCTAGTCGTATTTAGACGTTCGCGAACGACGAGGGTGACGACCCGTCCCGTGTTGGTGCGGCGTCTGATCCCCTCATGGAAGGGATAGAGCAGCTGGACACTACCATCTCCTTCAAAGACGGTGGCTCCGGCTTGGCGCGAGAGCTGCAGCGCGCAGCCTCTCGTGCGAACTCTTCGCGTTCAGAGCGCAATCTTTTGCAGGCGTTCCGGGACATCTCGAACTGGTGCGACCAATTCTCCCTCCCGAAAACCATCTCCGATATCGCGAAGCAGCTGTACAAGCGGTCGGATGAGGAGAAATTGCTCCGCGGCAAGCCTCTTGAGGCAGTGATCGCAGCCTGTATCTTTATCGCTTGTCGACAAGCGCATGTTCCCCGTACGTTCCGCGAGATCTGCAACCTCACCCACGTCAGCAAGAAGGTCCTGGGACAGTGCTACAAAGCACTCGAGCAGGCGTTCAACCTGACCCCCGGCGCGTCCCAGGACCGCCATGCGATCACCCCCAGCGGTACCACCGGTGCGGAGGACCTGCTGGTGCGCTACTGCAATCACCTCGCGTTGCCTCCGAATTTCCAGCCGATTTGCGCGGATATCATCGTCAAGGCTCGCGAACTGGGTATTGCGGATGGCCGATCGCCCGTGTCTATCGCGGGTGGCGCCATCTACTTCACGTGCTACTTGCTTGACAAGCCGAAGACCGTGCGCGAGATCAGCACGGTCGCAGGTGTCAGCGAGGGCACGATCAAGCTTGTCTACAAGCTCTATTATGCGGAGAAGGAGAAGTTGGTGAAGGAGGAGTGGATTAAGGATGGAAAGGCGAAGCTGGATAGGCTGCCAGTTGAGAGCAGTTCAAAGTGAGGATTCTCGCGATGGAGAGGACCGGAGGACCACGGACGCTGTTACTATACAGTATATAGCTCATGGAAAACCCGTAATATGCGACACCCGCTGTATGTATCATATTATGCGAAAATGACAAACAGGTTATCACCGACTTCCAGAGCAGCATCAAAAAGCTAGCGACCGAGATGGAGATGTATGGTGAACCACACAGTCGACACAAAGTGATGATACCATATGCGAGGGACTACGCTACCGTTTGCCCTTCTTGCCCTTACCACCTTTACTGGCCCCTTCCCTAGCTAGCGCTGCACTGCCCTTACCCTTGCTCGCTGACCGGATAGCCTTCCTAACGTTGAGGACATCACCGGATGAGTCCGAAGATTTCTTCGACTTCTTTGCCATGGGCTCCTTGTCAAGTTTTGAGATAATGGCAAGGTTTTGTGACTTCTCCTTCGACGCAGATGTCTCTGTAGGCTCGAACTGCAAAACATACGTCGCACAGTATCGACAAGGGGCTAAGGGTATGATCAGCCGTCCGGCTTACCTTTCGCTTGACACCCTTCAACGGCTTCTCGCCATCCAACTTGCGGTCGAACTTCCCCAAACTCGCCGTGCTTGTCCGAGTGACCGCGAGCGTCCGATCAATTGTCTTCTTCCGATCGTCCGAACTGGAGCCCGCCGCCGCCGCCCGCGCGAGGTTCGCAGAGCGCTGCTTCTCGTTCTTCGCGACGCGGGCCTTGCGCTCGTCACGCGCGGCTTTTGCGGGGTCAAAGTCCACATCTATCGTCGTATGAGTTCTGTGGGCGGATGTGCAGCGCGGAAGAGGGATTGGCCATACCGGCATTCGCAGGGACCTCGGTAAGCCATTGAACCTCCTTGTCCTTGTTCGCGCCCTTCCAACCCCAACGGTCGACCCACTCCTGCTTCTCCTCGTTCCAGACCTTTTTGTCCCTCCGCTTCTTCTGAATACCCTTTGCCTTCGCAAATTGCTCCCATTTGGTTGGAGGCTTGGGTTTGGGTAGAGGCTTCGCGCGGGGTAATTGTGTTGTTGGCGGGGGGAGCTGCGCTAACGGCCCATCGTCGGTAGATATCGTGGGCAAGGAGAAGAGAGAGGCGATGAGGGTTTGTACACCGTCTCGCGCAGTAGACATGAGATACTCTTCGAGATCGGCTCTGAAGATAGTTCCAAAACATTACGTCAGGTCAGGCGCAACGTACTAGAAGAGATCCAACGCACTCATAGCTTTCGGTATCTATTGGGTTGAGGTCGGTGACTGTTAGGAAACCGGCATCGACCTCGAGCGGGATGTCTTTCTCGACGAGGACTGCTTTTCTGGGGCCATATAAGTGATGAAGTAGAGATAGCAAGTTCAATTTGAGTTTCCACGCACTGCTTTGCTTGATGGGCAGCGAGAATGTCAGAGACGTCCATGGCACGCGCGAGCTTGGTCGGTGCAATGGTGAGAAGGTGGAGGAAGGGTGTCTTAGGCGCCTGTCACAAATTCTCGATCGCTTGGAACCCTCGCCCCTTTTGGTAATCGTTCAAAAACACCACCCTTGTGATTAACCACTTGCGCGGTATGTCATACCAAGGAGGAGCTGTTATACAGGATCGCTTAAAGCTACAGAACGTTGGTCTTCTGCGCACGCATCACAGCCAGACACTAGACCCCTATGTCGAAACGACTCGACTATTCCAACGTTGCGACTTCAATCTTCGTTCCAAGACCTCTCCACTTCGTTCCAGCGCCAACTTCCCGCGAAATCTCAGAGGGCATCTCTGACAGAATCTTCGCTATCCACATGGGATCCGTCAACGGCGTTAGATCGTCTCGCCTGGGTAACCGCTGCAATCCCAGGGTCAGCAGGAGCCTAAACAGATTGGACGAGGAGTAACTGACTACTTTGACCCTCTCGTAGGGTGCCTCCCAACCGCTTGTTTCGCGAACCACAAGAGACGGAGAGGACGCGAATGAGTGATATATGCGAGTGTCGTATGTGCGGAACAGGACGTTATCAACTCGCAATGTGAATCGCTGTAGAATGAATATGCACGTAGGCATTACACGCTAAGCAAGAGTGAATAGGTCAGAGTGGGATCAGGCCAGGAACAAGCCTGACGTACGATGCGGACAAGTAGATGGGAGGCGCCATTATCGTGAAGCTCATCCTCGTATAAGGGGATCTCGGCGTAAAATAAGATAGGATCGTGACGAGTGAGCTCCGCCAGGGGAATTGTGTGCTTGGCATTGTTACGCTCTGCAGGTTTCCACTTGATGTCTTTTGAAGACGACTCTAAGTGGCCTGGATATAGGGTTGTGTACGTCCAATCGTAGGGCTTTGTAGGGACGGTCGTGGGCATCGGGATCTGGGACAACGGATTTGTTCTGAGTACCTGTTAATGCCGCGCTTGACATTCCTTCCTCCGGGAGATGACATACCTGCTCTTTATCCAAGCGTCTGCGTAGCCAACTTTGACCCCTCCATCGCCATCTTCAAGCTCGCCATTCTTCACACCTTTGAGCGCCTCCTCCGTCGTGAATGCATACTTCCATCCGCTCGTTTTGTGCTCCAGCTCAAGCGAGTTGTTTCCGAACGTCATCTCCGGAAGAGGTATGCCTCCGATTGCAGCTTGCAACGCGTCGGATTGCCCTGCGTTCGAGATGGGGTTGGTGGAAGCGGTGATAGTCCACGGACCGATCTCTATCGTCCGAGAATTGGGTGATTCCAGAAGGCGATGTTGGGGTAGCGCGACTGCCGCAGACATGATGACCTCCTCATACGAAGGTGCGCGGATAGAGTAATAGCGGTAGGACGTCGTGACTATCGATTGCAGTAGGAAACAGTATGGATGGCGCGTCTGAAGAGGCGCGTCTCCGGAGTTTGAATGCACTCGTCCACTGTCCTGAAAGTGCCTGCACGTCTCTCTCCTGCCACCGGCTCTATTTACATCCAACGCTCTCTGACGACGTCCTCGTAGGCTGCTGCCATGGATAACTCACGACCTTCTTCACCGGACGCGCCGCCGCAGGACCTGTGGTCATCCATCCTAGATTCAGTCTCTACTACGCGCTCTATACCCTCCAAGCAGATAATCCTTCTCGGCGAACCATCTTCCGGAAAGTCTAGCTTAGCTTCCGCTCTTTTACAGAGACCTCCACCGGATGAGACAAAGGAGGAGACACGCATTGACTTCGCAATTGGCTACGACTGGGCCGATGTACGAGACGATGCGGATGAAGGTGCGTAGTATAACGTGCCCAGGAGATTTCATGTCTTATGTTCCTACTATAGATACCCTTGCACGCCTGTCCGTATACACCGTTCCGTCTTCTGCGCCTTCATTCACCGCGCTATTACCTCACTTTGTTCCGCCCCGCACCTCACTGCCGCATACCCTCGTAGTAATCGCCTTAGACTGGACGCGACCATGGTCATTCATTGAGGAGCTAGAGACGTGGTTGGACTGGGTCGAGAAGTGGGTCAAAGGGGATGGATCTCGTGAGCTCGATATCGCGAAGGAAGAGAACCGTGAAAGACGTGCGTACAAGCCAAATCCCTCTCATTCAACCGTCACTCATGGCTGTATCTGCGTTTCAATAGTACAAGCACACTGGCAGCATTATACGGAACCTTCTTCAGAGCCTCTTCCTGCAACGGCGACCGTCTCCGGCACTGTGCTGCCCTTAGGGCAGGGCACGCTTACGCACAATTCTGCCGGTGTTCCCATTGTGGTGGTCTGCACGAAAGCCGACTTGATAGACGAGGGCAACGATATCATCGGCTCTGGTCCGTCGGGCATGGGTGGCATGGTGAAAGGAAAGGGAGGCGAGTGGGAGGAGCGCACGGACAGTATCATGCAAATCTTGCGGACAATATGTTTGAAGTGTAGGTACTCCCATCTAGCTTCTCGCATTCGGCTGTTCACATTCTTCAAGATGGTGCTGGATTGTTCTACACTACTCCACAGCCCACAACGCTCCAAGTGCTGAGGCAATATGCATTGCATACGCTGTTCACGCCGCCTGCTCCTTCACCTTCGATGGGCGGTGAGGTCGTCGCTCCCCCCCGCAATCCATTCCCCTTCCAGACCAAACCGAACGCACTCGACCGCGACAGGATTGTTATCCCGGCCGGATGGGATAGCTGGGGCAAGATTGCAGTCCTCCGGGAAGGATTTGACGCGAGGTTGTGGGGAGAGGCTTGGGAGAACGATCTGGAAGGTGCAGACGATGACGACGGTCCTAAAGCAACCAAGTTGTATGCGAGCCTCGTCCCTGATCTCAGCCGTAAAGTATGTGATCCGACATCTCCTTTTGTTGCTTGGCTCACGTTTGCCTTAGCCCCCGCCTCTCCCTCCGCTCAACAACCCGACTCCGGAACAAGTCTTCCTGGCGAAGAATTACGACGAGAACGCAAAGAACCCCAATCGCGACCCCCGCGGCGCGTTCCGCAATCCCAATGAGACCGCGTCCGCGGGTATCGTCGGCCCTATGGGCAGCAGCAGCTTCACTCTGCCGAACGTCGAGCGCGCACTGACGGAGATGGAGAGCTCAGCCGCGGCTGGGACTAGCCCTCTCAACGTCAGCGTTGGGAACGACCCCGCGCGGAAGCTGGCCAGTCGAACGGGTGCGCGACCGCCACCTTCGACGCTCTCCGTCCCGACTGCCGGCGCGGCCATCCTCGGCCGCAGCACGTCCTCGACATCGCCTGCGCCTTTATCTGCGACGACGCCGAACTCCGCAGACGACCAGACGCAACACCAGGCGCTCAAGAAGTTCTTCGACGACCTAATTAACAAGAGGAACAAGGTGGACGACAAGGCTGCCACCGCGAAGAGCCCGGATGGGGATGGTGGGGCGGACGGGGGCAGCTAAGGTAGTGTGTATGTTGTTATTGCATCTCTTCTCTATTCCATTTGCATGGATGTGCTTGCCCCTCGAATATGCGCCATAGTCAGCGCCATGAGGCCCAGCACCAAGGCGAAGTAGAAGCTTCAGGTAGGAATCGTGTTTCGCTTAGAGTGACGGCTGTGGTTCACAGAGACGCCTGCTGAGCAACACAAAGAAAGTGCAGATGACTCAGCTGCTCAACATCTTAAGTACCAATCGAGGCCATTGTGAACGGGGACAGCTGCAGCGTGTACGCACGTCGCTTGGTGCCCTTAGCTCATTACTAACAGAAAACACATGGTCGCTTCTGTCGATGAGGAGTCACAAGATGATAACCGGTGGCTTGGGGTCCAGTCTAGACTCTGGGCAGAAGCGGCCGCCGATGATTCTTCAAAAGAGTCGCCCGTGTTGTGCGAACTCTGTCCACTTCGCCTCTACTACATCGCCCCTCTGGTGTAGAAAGGGTTTGCCAATTCGCTCTCATGACAGCTGACATCCGTCTCTCTGGGCTGCCCCCGGCTCTTATAGGCGTCCCCGTCCAAGAACGGCACCTTCTATCCACCGCGAGCGACGGAGCCTCGCCGGAGGATATGAGTGCTCAGCAGGATAGTCTTATCGCGGATACGTCAGGAGCTGCCACAAGCAATACATTGGGCCAAGACCCACACATCGCCCACCGGCCAACCGCGACTAGACTTGACAGTGCACAGACGGCCATTGGGTTGGTGGAAGGGAAGGCCCGAGACGAGAGTATCCCGGACGATAACAACCCGGGCATCCCTGGGCTCCCGGAGGCGGCTGTCGGGATGGCTTACCCACCGACACTGCAGTCGCCGGACACCGCATTGGCGGAGCCGTCTTCGGAGAGTCTGGGTCTACGTCGTCTCCGCATGGCGTCTTCGTTCTTGACCCTATTCCTCGCGGGCTGGAAGTCAGTCGAATTCCTTGTTTGCAGCCGGTGGAGAAATGGTGTCGATGGGCGCAAGCCCTGGCGTGACCCAGTCTCCGGTCCATGGCACTTATTGCATGAGACGTCGTTGTGCTCATCGATTCCTTGGACAGCGGGGGAGCCACCGGAGCTTTGCTTCCTTACATTGAGAGAACATACCACTATGGCTACGCGCAGGTCTCCGTACTGTTCGTGTGCACCTTTCTTGGATATGTCGTAGCGGCGGCGGGTGCAGGCACGCTTGCTCGAAGGGTCGGATTTGGGCATGCCATGCTCATCTCTGCTATGGTCGAGCTAGCTGGAGTACGTTCGGCCCTCGCGTTACAGTACTATGAAACAGAACTCACTGACCTCCGTTCGCCAGAACATCATCAACAGCTCCCAGCAGAGGAGTTTTGGATTAATGTGTTTCGGTTTCTTTGTTGTCGGTATGGCTTTCGCGACACAGGTAGGGCGGATCTCTTCAACGCGTCATTGTGCGGGCCTATGTACTGAATCGACCGTATTCTAGTTAGGACTTTGTAACGCTTACTTCGCTATTCTCAACAAGCCGCTCATGTGGACTGGGATTCTACATGGCATTTATGGACTCGGGGCGTTCGCTAGCCCTCTGGTGGCTACAGCTATGGTCACTCGCGGTGTGCCGGTCAGTCATCTTCCTCAGTTTTGCGGCGCACTAGGCTGAAGAAATATGACAGTATCATCTCTTCTACACCACCAATGTTAGGATGAATATCCCCGTGTTTGCTCTTGCTTGGGTAGCGTTTCGCAACTTGCACGCTCTACCTCAGAATCCGAATGAAAGGCCCGGTGAAACGGGTTCTGCTAGTCACGCCTTTAGTGCAACGCTACGCAGTCGTGCTGTATGGACACTTGCCATTTTCTTGATGCTCTACGTCGGGTGAGTAGCTTGCTCAACATATGGTATATCGTCGCAAGCACTGATCGATGCCCGGGCCATACTAGCGCTGAGGAATCGATGTAAGTGCACCTGGCTACACGTTCCTGATCTCTGGGTGTCACACTTCTTGTGCTAGCGGCGGGTGTATAGTGTCCTATATTCTAGATGTCCGCAACGGAAGCCCAGAGGGGGCATCCTGGGTAGCCTCTTGCTTTAATCTCGGTACGCCATTGTAATTGCCGATCCTCCGGTCCTCAAATATACTAAGCCTCCCCTAGGCATCGCGCTTGGCCGTATAATCCTCCCGCCCCTCAATATACTCATGGGCGAACGCCTCGCCGTCATCATCTATCTCTCCTTCGCCATTGGACTTGAGTGCCTGGCCTGGTTCCTCCCTTTTCTCGCCTCCACGGCCGTCTGCACTGCTCTCGTTGGGGTCGCAATCTCCACGTTCTACACCGCGGCGATCACGATGGGTGGCAAGCTCGTGCCACGGAACATGCACGCGGACGCATTCGCGCTCATGAGCTCCGTCGGCCAGAGCGGGAGTGCCTTTTGGCCGCTGATAGTCGGTATCATGAGCACCAAGAAAGGCATCTGGGTGGTCGAACCGACTGTGGTCGCGCTCCTTGGTGCGCAAGGCATTTGCTGGTTGCTTGTGCCAAAAGTTGGCAGACGGTCTGAATAGACAGATCGGTTCAGAGGAATACTGCGTATGTAGATAGATAGATGGTTTTTGAACTTTCAAGAGGTCTCTACATAGCCCTATTCTACAGCCTAGCCATACCATTAGCTGCAATACGAAGACCTTACCACCACAGCATTCAACGTCGCCGAAAGATTGGGTCGAAGGAACTGAAAAAGATCAAAGACGTCAAACGTAGAAGAACCGTGTATTCGTGACACATAGACCATTGAAGACGGTACTGAAAAATACGATAGCAGCAGTGTCAAGGGCACACAGTGATGTAAGGAAGCTGAGCAGCATGAACGGTATGCCATACGTAATATCATTGACAGAAGAACACAAGATTGGGTCGTGACAAAGGGCGCGATACATGAGACATGGTGTAACGTATAATAGCAGGAGCATGAGGATGACAATGGTTATAAAGACACAGGGATGATGACGACGATGACGCAAAGTGGTGAAAGAGTCGAGGACGGTGCGCAGAATGAGAACGTCCAAGCGTGCATACACGATGAGCAAAAACGCAAAGCCAGAGATAGGTGTGAAGCAAGGTGCAAGATTGACTAGTAGTAAACGACGGGCTGAGACGGATGATGTTGGTGCTCCGGGGGATACATCTCGTACTGCATCATCTGCCCCGACATGTCCACATACGGCGGGTAGCCGTACTGCTCAGGGTAATAGTACGGCTGCGGGTACGGGGCATACCCGATGCTCTCCATCGATGGTGTATGGGCGTGGCCCATAGGCGGTTGCGACAGCGCCTCGTCCGTTGCACCGACATCCTCAACGGACAGGTCCTGTTGCGGATAGTAGGGACCCTCTGCAGGGTATGCTACGGACAGGTTGCTCCGCTGGTGAGAAGCCCGAGTAGGCTTCTTGCTTTCTGCAGCCTCGGTAGGGGCACGGATCTCGATGCGACTGCTTTGGCGAGCGGGTGAGAAGATGGGCACTCCAGTGGTGGGATCGACGAACGACTGGATAGGAGTATGGGTATGCGGCGTGTGAGGATGAGCAAGGAAGTCGGGGGAAGCAGCCGAATGGTGGCGGAGGTGCGACGGAACAAACGGTATACTCATAGACGGATGATGTCCGTGCATCATCGGACGAGGCGTATACATGGGCGGCGGCGTAGGTTGGATGTACACGGCGCGACCGGTGGCATATTCGTACGCCATACCCTGGCTGTTTACACCGACACCTGGCGGAAGCGCCGGTGCGTAGCCATATGGCGACCCGTACGGCGGCGACGTGGGTGGGGGAACAGGGGAGAAGCTTGTTTGGAGAGGGTGTAGAATCGGGGGCTCTGGACGCGATTGCGACTCTTCTCCGGGCGCTGTAACAGAAGGGCTCAAGTTTGTGTCCTCGGATGGCAGAGGGTTCCGAAGAATGGTTTCCTGGATCTGCACGCTAGGTGAAGAAGAACCACCATCGATAGGGAGAATCGAAAGCTGCTCGATGGGATTATGAGCGTCAACCTCCGCCGGTTGTGAGAGTTGCGGCGACGGCGTCTTGGACTGGCCAGACACAGCTTGCGGAGCGTGAGCTGTGGGCACAGAGGGAGACGGCACCGAGAAGTCGATTCGGCGATTCGGCACTGCGTTAGGCCGTACAGTGAAGACTTCCTCAATAGAAAGTTCCTCGACAGTAGTCGCCAGTTCCTCCCCTCCTGCAGATGCCACGGGCACCTCTTCGACGACCTTGGTCTTGCCAAATGCGGCTGGCATCCGGACAATAATGGGCTTCTCCGCGTCGAGCGATGGGGAAGGTGTCTCTTCGGGCTTGTCGGAAGCGCGAGCAGTAGACGTGCGTGGCGGGAGTCTGACTATGAGTGGCACCTTCCCTCCCGGCAGCTTGACCCGCACTCCGGGACCAACGCCGGGGCGAGGTTTAGTAGCGGCGTCGTTGTACAGGAAGATGTCGTGCTGCTTTGTCCACATGCGCTCGGGCTTCTGCGCGTACCAGACGCGGTCCCCCATCGAGACGTTTGAGGTAAGCGGACGTTGAGTGGCCGTTGGGGAGCCGCCACGAGCGAAGGCACCTCCTCGCCCACGGGCGGGAACAAAGCCCCTTCCACGGAAGCCAAATCCTCTTTGCAGGACTGCATTTGCCTGTTGCTGTTCCTGCAGCGCGCGCCTACGCTCATCTCGCCTCTTCATCTCCTCGAACCCGTCATGTGTCCAGGGTCGCTCAACGGGTGGCACATCAGCTGACTCCTCTGGCGCGACGCTCTCGTCCCGTGGGGATGAACGACTGGGGAAGAAGCCACTACGCCCACGACCGCGCATACTAAACGCACCACGTCCACGACCTCGCGACTGCCAACGGCCTCTCCACCATCCGCTCAGGCTGCGCAGGTCTTTGTCCAAGAGACGGTCGTCATGACCCCAGAATTCTCCCACCTTAGGAACGAAGGACGGGTCTGACTCGAGACGTTGTTGGTACGCTTGACGAGCCGTCTGACCGCGAGAACGACTGGGTAAAGCAGAGTGCGGGTGTGGCTCGTCGGAGGTGGACGCGACGGGTCCCTGCTCCTGAAATTGCTCTTCAGCCGGCTCTTCTTGAGAGGTAAGAGCAGCGGGGGGAGGGGCAGATGTTGCACGAGCAGCGGCTGACTTCTTGACCGCCTTGTGGCTTTTGCGCGAGCGATGAGCAGGGGAAGGAGCCCGAGGCTCAGGGAGGTGATTCGAGGCCATGTCAGCAAAGTCGATTACGGGCAGATCGGCCGCACCATTCTCGGCCTCCCCAGCAACCATCTCTGCCCAATTGGTGGTATCGGCAAAAATGCCTGCTTGACTGCTCGATGGATCCTTGACACCACCGTTAGCCAAGCGATCAAGCTCCACAGGAGGGGGACTTTGAGTTGTCGACGGTGTTACGACTTCGGAATGGACATCTGCGTGAAGATCGGAGGAGGTGGACTCTGAGTCCGAGTCGGAATCAATGGAAGAGTTGTCATCGTCTGTTTCCGAGTCTGTCCTGACCTCCCGTACGATTTCTTCATCGCTTTCAAACTCGTCCTGGGTCCGACCTCTCCTCTTGACAGCACGCCGTTTCCTAGGCACTGGGTTTGAGTATGACCGTTCGATGTGGCGTGCAGGCTTGGATGATGCGGAAGGCATTTCGGGTGGCTGACGGAGCAGGGACAATGCGATCAGGAAACGTCCGCCGCAAAGTTTTAAGCGAGTCACGTACAACTATGGTCTCGGGGAATCGTGGAAGATAGCGAGCCTGATGCAGGGTCTGGAAGAAAACAGGTAGAAGAAGGGCAAATGGACTGAGTGAAAAGGCGTGGCCTCGTCGTGAGTGGCGACGAGGAGAGGGAGTCGACGCACAGCAGGTTCCGTCACGCCGTCGGCCCCGTGATTTGTCAGCAGCTCTCATCGCCCGCATTTGGCCACTTCTCTCTCGACACCCAGCCACCTCCTACCGCAGTTCTAACTCGTGTGCACATATCCCCGCGCACTCACTCTCAATGAATGCACAAGCCATGTAAAAGCAGCCGTTATCCGGAAACTATCGTGCTATATAAATAACTCTACAACTTCGTCGGCACAGCATCGGGGAGGTGCGCTCGGAGGAACCTAGGTATGCTCTCGTTTATGCGATCCTTGCATTCCACCATGAGCCAATGTCCTACACCCTCGATGAGTTCGATCTGCGCTTGAGGGATCAGTTTCTTCGTGGCCCCGAGAGCCGCCTGATTGGAGGTAGGATCATCCTTGCCAATCATGAGGAGCACCGGGAGGTCAGAACGCGGAGCCTGCAGGATAGTTCCATCTGCAGTCGGAGTGCCACCCAGTCAGTATGATGTTTCTTATGAAGGCATGCGGACGACTCGCCTCTCTCTTCCTCAAAACGGTATCGGGTCGTTCGATAGTAATTCAACGGCCCATTCATGCTGTTCGCAAATTGCGACAAGTAGTAATCGTGCTCCTGCAGGTCGACATGCGTCAGCTACACACATGACACCGGCGACTAATCTCTCTGACCTCTTGCGTCAGGTGGCCCGTATGCCTCTCAGTACCTTCCGCGGTCTCGAATAACGCCTTCAGGCCGCCGGGAAGAGTCCACTTTGACAGGCCTGGGGTGCCCCTCCGGTTACGGAAGATTAACCTAAAGAATCGGGAAAGCTAACAGCCAAGGCGAATGAGCGGCCCGAGCGCGTAGGAATTCCGATCCAACGCAAATTGCGTTACCTGATTTTCCAACTCGGCGTTTGTGCTCTTCTCCTGGAAGTAAAGTTGGTACCCCCAGTTTGGATATCTCTCGACTAGCGTCTCGAGAGGCGTGTATTCTTTCGCTGGTGGGATGAATGGCACTGACAAACTAGACATCCGAAGAATGGGCGTGAAGATCAGCACCGAGTCATAACTGCCCGCTGACAGAACCCACAGGACCAATGCCAGCAATCTGTCGGGATGCCACAGGGCGAAACGAGATGCCATGAAGCACCCCCAGTCGTGGCCAATAATCACCTGTGCAGCGCAGTGTTGGAGTATCGTTGGTAAGTAACGGAGTCCGAGCGTAAGTGCAACAAATACGTCGACTAACAGCTTTCGTTATTTGCAGAAGATCCAAGAGAGCTGCTATGTCGTCGCAAATTCGTCTGGAGGTATATTGGATCGCATCCTCGGGCTTGTCGCTCCCACCGTATCCCAATTTATCCGGAGCCACAACGCGGTACCCGAGCTCTACCCATGGCTTTATCTGATACCGCCAGCCATACCTGCCCGAGGGTCCTTCAGTCCGATCACGGGATACGACCTTAGCATCCACTCACCAGAAGTCCGGGAACCCATGGATACACACAAGAGTAGTTGTGGTGGTAGGGTCGTAGTTTGTGGGGAGTTGATCGACGAAGTGATATTTCCGACCAGTGGGAAGGAGCGCAGTGCGGTGATTGAAGCTTGCAGGATTTGCAGGATCCATGGTCTAGTAGCAGAGATACTGATGTATGTCGCTTTCTTGTGTGGCTTTTAAGCTTAGAGGGCGCTTGGTGGTACCGGTAAGTCTGAATGGCCGAAGAAACACCCTACAATCAGACACATCAAGCAACGGAATGTATAATTTCTGCGATAATTCCAGTCGCTCAGAACGACTGCATCGCCTTCTCTAGTCGATCTTCCCCACGTAAGCACGCCACGAGGAATGTTTTTGGGAACGCATGATGAACTGAGGCACACTGACATCGCAGGAAGAGGAAGTCTCGAGCCTCGCAGTCAGCCGTCTCCGACGTTCATTCGAGCCTCGGATGAGTGCTCGCACACCTCCGGGCCGATGAGACCACACCGCCCGCACCAAGAATTCGCATGTCTTGACACCGTCCCACCAAGCGCTGCCACAGCGTCATCCGGAACCGCTCGGAAAGGCTGGCGGGTTCTGCCCCCCTGTACGCGCTTCAACGGTGGTTCCGTCCTCCGTCCACGATGTGATCAGCATCGGTAGGCGTACACTCCGGTCTGGGACAGCGAATATGAGACGGGACGAAGACGGAGACGAGACGAGCGGGTACGGCCCAAGCACAGTGCACATACGGCAACGCGACACTGCTCAGGTATGTCCGCAGCGTTCGCATGTGACCGGGCGGGGATGCGTGAGATTCATGATGTCCAGGCACTCTTTGCACGGACGACGCGTACGCTTATCGCCCAGATCGGACATATTGACGACGCTCCCGAAACGCCATGGACGAATTGCTCTGAAGTGGTCGATGCCGGCACGGTCTTGTACGAGCGGTTTGTCCGTGTACGTACGCAGCCTACTTCAAAGAAATTACTCCCTCATTGCTGATATTGGGATAGATCACCACCTGGCATGGTTTCGCAGACTTCAGTCTGAGACCCTCGTTGGCGCGAGATAATCCGTCCATGTCTGGCACTTTTCTCCTCTCATCAAGGCGGCCCGCTTTCTAGAGAAACCGTTCGGTTCATCGGTACACGCAATTCGCATCTAGCGAAGGAAGCCACCAAATTAGGCTGTGTTTCAGACTTATCGAATGTGTCTCCTTGACCAGAAAGCAGAGCTGGCTCATCGAGCCCGACCGCCCAGGAGCCGGCTCGCTAATCCAGGGATGGTCGCGGCCGATGATCAAGCTTTGAGTCGAGATCGCGCCTCCTCTACGATCAGGACGCAACGTGGGCCTACTACTCCACCCGGTCGTTTGATCCCCGGAAGTGAACGGCACGAGTATCGTGATAAAGTCAAGGATTGAGGTAATTCACGTACTACTATCTGGGAAATCCTGCGGCTTACTACTTCTCAAACCTCGTCTCTAGCTAGATCGCCTGCTCTTGTGCATGATCTGAGCTGTTAGAGAGTAACCACTGGGTCAAGGCATGCACTAGTGCGGGTGCCCAGTGTGAACCCCGAATACTCGACGCCATGTACTCTTAGACGGACTTGCTTCTGGACCGCTACAGAAGCTCGAAGATCAATCCTGCATGTATTTTGCACAGAGTGTTCGTGTTTTCTTCATCCGGATATCTTCGCGCCGACAGTACCTCCAGTGTCACAGGGGCTGCTGAGAAGATGACATCAAGAATGCCCTGTGAACTAGAAGGGTTTTAGGTTCGCATATCGTGCTGCCTTCCTATATATGAGACCGGTACTCCTCCATCCGGATGTCTCTAGCGCGATTTCGGTTGCGCGCTGTGGGTGCTTCCCGGGTGCTCGTGTAGAAGCACATGGCGCAATACATTGGCCGGGGAGAAAACTTCTGCCCTCAGTGAAATGTACTCCCTGCACGACGCCATCGGACGGACTCCGTTGTGTGAGTCATTGGACTCTACATCTCTTATCCCGCTGGTCTACTCGATGCAATTTGAACCGTTGTTCCTTCTAGCTTCTAGGCACTTTAACATTGGTTCCGCGAGCTATGTACAACAGACTCCACCATTCGCACATAGCCGATAACGTCGAATTATGACTGGAAGGCCAGACACAACGTAAGCGCCACATACTGGTAGATCTTATGTTATGACCCCAAGTTTATCACACCTTCAGGCACCTGTCCTGCTTTTGCACTGTACCCAGGAGCGCCCAGTTCAGATTCATGTGTCTCAGTCCTTCCGTGGCAAATTCGGCCCAGAGCATATTACGCACCACTCCGTGCAACTCGGGATGTGGCGTTTTTGGACAACCCGAGATGCACTGAGTGCGCACACCACTGAATTGCTCTCTGGCCGAGCGAGAGAAGATCTCCCATGATACAGCGGATGGGCGCACTCTCAGGAGACGCAGTCGCCTTCTGGAAGACAGGGTTCGACGTCTCTTGCATCTTGCATTGCTACGGCCCTGTCCGGAACGTCATTGTCGCCATCTGTGACCTTGGAGCGCGCTCACTGACTGACGGGGTCAATCATCCCGCACTTCCTCCGAAGGGCGCGTACAGAATGTCGTCGAATGAATGCTCGTGCCGCTCGTGAACCATGGTCACTTGTCAGATGGAAGTCAAGGTACGCCTCTCAGTGTCCGTCGGTCTTAGACATGTTGATAGCTTCAACCATCTCTGGACCTCAGCTTGTAGGTACGTGGTTGGCGACGAAGGAGACGCTTTCGCCCATTTACTCCTTCCCATTCTACCTTCTCGTCTCCTTCCTTCTCGGCAGCGTTCCTCACCTCCCGTCTAGTGCCTATTTGTGCAAGTGATGCACTTGCGGCAATGCTCCGCCGTGCTGTATCTCTCGGATCCTCCCTTCCAATGCTTCGTGTACTGTCTTTTCTGATCTTAGCCGCTCGGCTTGTTGTGGCTGCGTCGTGGTCCGTCGCCATCGACGACACTTACGGAGATGTTGCGACGGGGGCGATGCCCATCTATAACCCTCCTTCGGCCTGGACCCAAGGCCAAGCATGCATATCTGAGAATGAAGATTGCTTGGTGGACCTCGATCCGAAGCAGGTCTCAAACGGAACTTGGCATTATTCCGTCGGAAGCAGCGACGACGCTCCTCCGCGGACCATTGACTTGAATTTCGAAGGTACGCCACTATCCTCTCGTAAAGCGATATTGAATCTTACATATGTGGACCGGGAATCAAAGGCAACTCCATCAGCGTGTACTGCATCATATCGCAGGTCGATCGTGTACGGATCGCTGTGGTGAACATGACCTTCGAGCTTGACGGACAGCCAGTCGACACATTCTTCCACGACCCTTCCGGAACTAAGGATGGAGCGGGGAACTACGACATCCAGTACAACGTCGCAGTGTATCAAAGTAATCTCATCACGCTAGGGAACCATACGCTGCGAATCAGTTCCATAGGCGGTTCGAGTATGTATTTTGACTACGCGCTGTACACGTACGTGCAATCCAATCAATCTCGGTGTTTCACGTTGACAAAGGATGTTCTGCGCCCAGGACCGAGTCGGATCTTCATAACCCTGCGATGTCCCCGTTGCCTTCGGCATCGGCACCGTCGGGCACCCCTGCGACGTATGCCCAAAACGCGTCCTCCGCCCACCCTAGACTCGGAGTGATAGTGGGGGCTGCTGCGGGAGGCGCTGTCCTGCTCATCGCCATAGGAATCCTGGCGTTCATACTGATTCGCCGGAGACGCCGTGCCGGCGAGGATCTCTTGCGGCATCGCAATGCCAGTCTCTCCAAGGGAGGCTGTCGGGTGTATGGTAGACACGACTCGCAGTCCGATCGCCGGAGCATCATGTCCATGGACTCCGTCACGCTCGAGAACCATCGTGCCTCGACTCCATACTTTCCGTTCAAGGACCCGGACCCTTTCTCGCCCACGTCTCCCTCGCGGGACAGAGGAGACGCAGACAAGACGTCTGTGGATGTATCGCCAACGGACTCCAGTTCACTTCGCTACTTCCCCGCTCTTTCCTCTTCCGTGGATCAGCCTGCTCCGCGTATCGTGGTCACCAGGGGCGAGACTCACCTTGTTGGGCCAGACAATTCCATGGCCCGCTTCGCGCGCCAGACCATGGTGGAGCGCGAGGCAGAACTTATGCGTCGCATGCGAGAGATGGAGGCCGCTCTGGTGGCGAAGTAGGGCGGATGTGGCTGTATCATCTTCCCCCTTACCTGTTGGCCCGGCGAACAGCAATACCTCAGAGAGGCCGCTCCGAAGTGCCAGGTAGAGCAATTGAGAGCGGAGGCCGATGAGACTCGAGCATGGAAGACGGCCTCTGAGCTTCAGGAAGCTACTGAGCCTCCTTCACAGTATCGACAGGTTTGACGTACCATAGGGTGTACGGTCTGGTTCCAATAGATAGTCTTGCTACAAACGCTCCTTAGAAGACTTTCCCCTTCTCAAATTTTAGTCTGTATCCGTGAAGTTGTGGTCTGGATAACTGTCCATCTAGGATGTTTGGTGCAATACTCGCAGACGGTCGACTTCAACCAACGAATGACTACACTTGCCAAGTCGGGGAATGTGCATACGGGCGCTCACCCAACTCTCGAGACTCCACCACTGTCGACCTCAAAATCGGCCCGAGTTTCTGTCTTCAATTGTGTTTTCTAAGCTTAGTTTCTCAGCCTGTACACAAATCGACCACTCTACCCTGCTATAGAATGTCTCATCAGCTATTGAACGCGACGTCGAAGGACGAAGACGAGATACCACCACCGGAGCGCCCGCCCTCGCCTCCACCGCACACCACCTTCGCTGCTCGAGGCCTCCATGTACGAATCAATTGGCCAAGTGATCTTTCGATGGACGTCAATGGTGACGGTCGCACTTCTCTCTGCCGTAGGCCCCCACGTTTTCGGCCTTCCGGCCGCGAGACATTCGCCTTTCCCACCAACAGGCGATGAACCATATCGCTTGGAGCTGTGATGGGAGAAAGTTAGGAGCGGTGGGTGTCGACAAGACTGCGAGAGTATGGGCAATGGAAAGGGCTGTATGTACAAAAATTTGCATCGGCGTGCGATGTGAGCAATGATCTGAGATGTGGACAGGTCGAGATGCGTTCCGCGACTACTTTCCCTGGGGGCCACAGTGAAGACATCGATTACATTGCGTGGAACCCCACTCATCCTGAGCTCTTCTGCACATCAAGTCAGAAGGACAGGCGGATAGTGTTCTGGGACGGTAGACGTGAGTCGCGAGCGGTTTTGCAGCAGTCAGGGAACCTTTGACGGACATTGCCTCTCAAGAAAGTCGTCATGTGCAGCAGATACAGCTCAAGCCTTCACCTGTTCAGCTGAGCTATTCACCAGACGGGAAGACAATTCTCTACACTACCACCAACAGATATCTTGGCGTGTTGACGTTCGGGAAGGAGGGAGACGAAGCCAAAGAACAGTGGCGAGTAGCGGACACGAACGGAGTATGTTCATATGCCGAGACCGCCCTTTGCATGCTCATATCATGATTGGTAGAAAACGATATACGGGTCCACAACCACCTTCAATCATGCCGGAGATGGTCTAATCTTGACGACGCAGTCGGATCCTGCCATCAGAGCCCTCGATTACCCTGGCTTGAATTTGCTGCATAGTATTCCTGGGCACGTCGGCGGATGCGTGACTACCGCACTTGATCCCAGGGGAAGGTGTGTTGCATGCATTTTGTCGCTGGGCCTTGGACTTACCTGACTCGTGTCCAGATATCTCGCATCCGGAGGGAATGATTCCATAGTCAACCTGTTCGATATGTCAGACTGGATCTGCGCCCGCACGATCACCGTCTGCGAGTATGTCTCCGCTCGGCTCAATTTTTCTTTGTTTATGCCTCATGGTCTTGGGAATAGTAACGCCATCAATGCCCTAAGCTTCTCCCACGACGGGGAATTCATAGCCATCGCAAATGCCGGTAACTACATTGACATTGTGAGTATCTGCACCGATTGTTGTGACCGAATTGTTGATCAATTGGATACCAGTGTGCTACGGAAACAGGTATGCCATTGCATCGTGTTCCCGCTCTCGGGCCCGCACCGTCGGTGGCTTGGCATCCTTCAAAGCATGTTATCGCGTACTGCGGGCAAACAAAAATCAGGGAAGGTGGTCCTCCGCCATCAGCTTGGATTAGTCTATTTGGACCGGGAATGTAGAGTTGCACCCTGAGCTTAACCCAAACTCACCGTACATAGGATGATAATCACGGTCCTGACTTGTGCAAGGGGGTCGACAACACTGCGATGTGGTAACGTAGATCGATTGACAACAATGCATATGGACACGACAGCGTGCTTGCGCCAGACAGATAGAAAGCGTGTAGCTATGCGAGGACTGAGCGGATAGCGAGTAGGGTATATGTACATAGAAAGCCTACTGACTAAGCAGCGAGGATAGCAGCAACGATGTAGTGCGAGAGAATGCAAAGACAAGTAAAGGTGCACGCATGCATGCGACGAAAGCAACAGCGCGGAACCGTAGACGAGAGCGTAACCGAGTCGTAGAAAACGTAGTAGCGTGCGACGTAAGACAGTACAAGAGACAGCTTAGAAACGTTTGTATGTAGCAATTGAGACGTAAAACATAGAGACAACTGAGAGAGGAGATTGGCATAGAGGCATAGGTGGAGAGGCGAGAAAGCAAGCAAGCGAGACAGAACAGACAACTTCAAACAAATGACAAAATACAGCAAAAACGGAGAAAAGTAACGCGACAGCAATGGTACAAATCTCAAAGCGATAAGTCATCAGCAAACGGTATGTAACTTGACGAGGCTTCAGCACGAGACGGGAAGTGTCACTGTCAGTGTTCGGGAGAATACCATTCGACTTGGTTTTGGTCTTTAAGGGTCTTTCTTAATGGAGGTAAGTCTAGCGGTCTACCAGCCATGACGGAGGACGCCTGGGTCAACCTCAGAAGGAGGGCGAACGACGACGTCGGGGAGGACCTCCTTCTGACGAAGCAGCGCACGCTCCTTAGTGGTCTCGGAACGGTTTAGCTTCAATGGCTTCAAGCTCGCCTTGATCTTCCCAAGGCTGCCCATAGGGTCCGCATTCTCATCCGAGCCCTTGCTTCTCTTCCCAACACTCAGAGGCTTCGTCTCCGAGCGCACCTGGTTGACGTCGCGGTCCTGGAGGAGCGAGAGCGGGCGAAGGCCGCCCGCAGGCGGGGAGGCGATCTTGCGCTCATTCTTCTTGCTCTTGCTCTTCGGCGACTTAGGCACCAGCGGACGGATCGCGCGCGCGCCCCACTGCGCGAGGCCACGGCTGGTCTCGACCTTCGGAGACTCTGCGGTGACGGGGGCGTTCTCGTCCGAGACGATGTACCGGATGCTCGAGCGACGGGACGCCTTGGGACCATCGCGCAGCTGCGGGACAGGCGGGACGTCGCGGTTCTTGGACTTAGGCTTCGTGCGCTGGCTCTCGTGCGGGGTGCTCGACGCGAGCGGGCCATCCGCCTCGGGGTCGAAGTTCTCGAGGTCGAAGAGCGTCACCTCAGACGCAGCGGAAGGCGGCGGGAGAGGGACGCGGAGCTCTTGGTCGAGCGCGCTGATGAGCGTAGCGAGCGAGTTGCGAGACTGACGCGAGCTCGCCCGGCTGGTCTGGGCCCGGGAAGGGAGTGGGAGCGCATCGTGGCCGAAAGTCTGCGCGGAAACGGGGCGGTTCGCGTTCGAGATGGGACCAGCGGGCGACATTGGGGAGGCAGGGCGGAGGAGCTCTGCGTCTTCCGAGACGATGTCGAGGTGCGAGTGGTTGTTGGGGACAAGCTCGCCAGCGTACCCATAGACGGTGTTGCGTCTGTTGTTCGTCGAGTCGGTCGTCATGGGAGCCTGAGAGTATTGTCCAAGCTTGCTCTCAAGGGCGCGGTTCAGGTCGTTCCTCCAGGTTGCAAGAGCGTGGATGCCATCCTTGCTGAGGCTGAGGCTGTTTATGCATGATCAGCAATTCGCTGGCAAAGAACCCGGGATCTTAAGTGAACGTACCTCGGAAGACTGAAGTGGTGACGACCGTGCGATACCTTCCTCTGCCTCGTAGCCATCGTCTTCGCCTTCTGTTCCGCAGGAGTCGAGTGTCCGTTAGGGGACGAGAAGTCCGTCGAGTATCCGCCAAGCTCAACCGGGACGGTCTTCGAGCTCTTCATTGTACCAGTCGGCGCGCGCACATCGCGGGGGGACGTAGACATCCACGAACCCCACTCCTCGCGCACGCGAATATCGCTGCCAATGCTCAGGCCAGGGACGAGGAGAGGCAGGACCTTCGCCGAGAGCGCGTCAATCTCCGCTATGTCGTCCCCAGCGATGGGACCGAACGAGAAGCCGGCGGACGAGGACGAATGAGAGTGAGACTTGCGGTGTGAGAGCATGCGCGCCTTGCGCTCGCGCACGGACGGTGGCGTCGGCGGGAGCGGAGACGCAGGCGGGGGGCTGACCGGGAAGCGCGAGTCGACAGAGGTGTTGCCAGTGATCGATGAGACGGAGCGGACGCGGAGGTGCTGCGAATGCCGTGAGCGGGCTGGTGTAGTCTCGACACCCGTAACGGCGACGGCGTCGTCCATGGAAGCGCGGCGGTCCAGCGGTGTCGGAGCGGTCGGCGAGGGCGGGACAGCGATAGTCTGCGCGAGCGCGGAGTAGTGGCGCTGGGCAATGAGTATCTGCGTCTGGAAGGCCAGGTTCTCCGACTGGCCAGAGTAGTACGAGCTCGCCTTGCTCTCCTTGCGCGGGCGCCCGGGGGTCCTCCCAAACTCGGCGCTGCGTTCGCTCTGTGCAGGAGTCGGGGGCAAAGAGCGTTCCGGCTGCATCTGCATAGGGAGCGGGGGCGTGAGCGGCTCCTCGTTCTGGAGCTTCTCACCCTCAGGCGGTAGGACCGCGAGCTTGGGCTTGGGCTGGAGAAGGCCTAGCGCACGGCCGACTCTCCCCTTGTTGTCGACGGCGTCGCCGTTGGTGACCCAGACGTCCGTGGAGCGGCGGGATTCGACGACCGTGACGGAGCCGCTGCGCTTGTACTCGTGGGAGTACTTGAGGTACGAAGGCGTGGTGCTCGCAGGGGAGGGTGCACGGAGGACGGCCGACGGGGGCTCGCTGTAGCTCTCAAACAGCTCGGACGGGATCGGGATGGGCGAACGGAAGAGCAGGTTGAGAGCTAACAGAGGCGCCGAGAGAGTGACCGAAAGAATGAGCAGAATGGACCCAATGGAGCTGATGGGGGAACCAGGGGAGACCATGAACAGGAAGGGGAGACCGAGGCCCTGCGAAGTAATGATTGTCGATCAAAAGGAGAACATCACCACAGGAGATGTTGACATACCTGAGGGAGCCAAATCATGAAGAGCCACCCACCAGTACGGAATATCGACATGTCCAAGTCACTAGAGGAAGACGAGGACGAGAAGCTGTTGAGACCCTTCTCCGCCTGAGCAGCCTCAGGGTTCCAACCATAACCACCAAGAACCTCCGCACTCGCCATAGCCGGCGTCATAGGACGAGACACCGCAGTGGAAGGCAAAAGGTCAGTGCCAAGGCCGGGCAAAGACGCGGTAGTCGGCGGAGGCGACGGCACATGGGTGGTAGGGAAAGACCAGTTCGATAGCGAAGGGCCGTACTGCGAGGGCTCCGTGAGCCAGGACGACTGCGAACCCATCCGCGGCGCTGGACGCTTGAACGGATCCGGATCGTCGTTGATCTGGGCCGAGGTCGTCGACCGGGGACGGTACGGCGCAGGGAGCGGCGGAACCGGCGGGATGCTCTCGTGACTGACGAACGGCGTCGCGGGGTTGAACCAGAACGAGGACTTCGCTGGGATTGAGGGCATGGACGCCGTGGCGGGGTGGGGGAGCATGCGCGCGCTCGCGGCTGAGTTGGCGCGCGAGTGCGTGCGGACGTGCGTGTGGTGCGTCGAGAAGGAGAAGGCAGAGACGCTATCGCAGCGCGAGCTCGCGCGGGAGGTGATCCAGGACGAGCCGTCCTTGAGCGCGTTGATCTCCTCGGTCGCGAAACTGGGGCGGCGGCGCTCCTCGACGGGGAGCTCCTTCGCTGGGGGCCAGGGGTCGCGGATGTCATCGAGGGCGGCGAGGTTCTTCTTAATGATGACAAGTGTGCCGACGAGACAGCCGAAGGCGGCCGTGCTAAGAACAGCGGTGGTCGTAGAGTATGCGACGAGCCCGACGAAGAAGCTCCGGACGTTGGTAGCAGCAAGCACACCCGCAATCGCAGTCGAAGTTGCGACGAGGAGGAAGGTAGGAGCCCAGAGCATCCAGTGCTTGCTGCCAAAAGCTACGGAGCGACCCATACGAACGTGCAGAAGGGTCAATCCAGAGATGACGAGAAGGCAAGTCTGGCGGAGGCTCATGGCGAACCAGAGCCTAACGGCGGATCCTGGATCGCCGGCAATGGCATAACCAGCGGGACCACCCAGATATTCGTTCACAGCTTGCCATGTGAAGACGGCAAGAGCGAGTAGGTCGCAAGTAGCAAGCCAGAGGTGGCTCTTATCTGCAGGAGAAATAGACCGATAGTTAGGAAGACCAAATTCGGACTATATGTTAGAGTGTCAGCTTTCTGTTTTGGGCGAACAATAGGATCAGAGTGAGGGGGATCGACCGGACTTACGGGGCGAACTCGACGACTGAGAGGGTGGGGTGGGAGAATCGGGATAAGAATGCGAAGAATGACGAACGCTGAGGAGAAGAACGAGACGAAAGCAAGTGCGAGCGTTGGGATGAGAGGGAACATGTTGACGTGAATTCTTGCGGACGTTGATTCCTTAGTCTTGCGGGTCTTGAGGGAGTGTCGTTTGCGTTGAGCGTATGGGCGTAGGGCCTTCGTTGAACCGTCGAGCGGGGAACAAGTCGAGGTCGTGAAGATAGAAACGATGCCTACACCGTCTGCGTTGAGCTCGCAGGTCCGCCGTTTCGAACCGTGGTAAATATCCTCGACCTACGCCCACCGAGCCAAACACTGCCCAAACCGCGGTTATCCCTGTATGCGCGTCCCTCACGTGGCCGCGTGCGGCACTGTCTCGTTACATAAGTCACTCCTGTGACGCTGTGTGAACATAGCGAAGCGCCCTAGGAGGTCGACGAGTCTGGCGCCGAGCGCCTGTCTTCCCGTACCCAACCATGTCGTCCCTCCCGTCGCCGTTCACCGCGGCGCACAGGTCCTACGTCAAGAACCTATATCGGCGCATCCTGCAAAATGAATTAGACTGGATCGTTCAGCGGGACCTCTGGAGAGCTCGCGCACTCTCCATCCGGGCAGAGTTTGAGAGGAACAGGTGCGTACCTATCTCACTATGAAAGCATGAATGTTACTCTTTATGCTGCGTTGCTCACTCTCGCACTCCTCCCCCACTTGTTCAGGGACATCCACGATCCTCGTGCGCTTGCTCAGATCTTCACCAAAGCCGAGGCGGACCTCGCCGCGCGCAAGCACCCCGACCCATACCGACGTGAGTGCTGCAGCTACTGTCCCTTTGACTTCACATTGAATCGCGGTCATACTAGCTCCCGAGGCTCCGGACGGCACCAAGTGGTATGTTGTATTCCTGATCCTCTATTCTATTCAGTACTTAAGAGGCTTTGCAGGGAGCGCAACCTGCCGGTATGTCTTCTGCATGCAGGCGAAGCCCTAGAGTGGGCATTCAACTTACCTTCGTCGCTCCTTCCATGCAGCCACCTCTCGGTCCTATCTTCGAGCACGAGCCCTACAACGAAGCGCATGGTCGGGCAGGTCACTGATTACGCACCCTGTATTCGTTACGCCAATGCTATCTCGTCATCGCTTACTCCTCCATTAACCCGGTATTCGGCCGATATTGAGTGCACAACTTCCATTGAGATGAGTGCCGCCAAGGTGCAGCAGCAGCTAAGACGACGCGTGGGCAATGGAACTTAGTGGGTCTCTGCGGTTCACAGTCCCTAAGGATGGATACAGGTCAAAGCCTCTTCGTGATCATGCATGCTTGGCTGTGAGTCCGCGAATCCTACCATCTGGGATCAGCTTGGCCAGGTGCAAAATCCCCAGATCTGTAGAGTCCTCGCTTTACGCACATTGTTGTACAGGGGACAGTGATAACAAGCACTTTGCTCTACGTTTAAGCCTTTCATATGCTAGGTCACGGTTAGCCACATCAGCGTATCACATTATGGCGCGAGTGTGAGACACTGTCAAAGATGTGGACCGGGAACGGAGAGGAGGCGTGTCAATGATCGACACGTCCAGCCAAGCGCAACACCTTGCAACGCCTCCGCCATAAACATCTCCGCCTCGCGCCTCTCGTACTCAGCTTGTACGTCTAATCCACTCCAGACGTCCGCGCACGGTCGCTGTGTTTGTCGTCTCTTACGTCGATTCCACGCGAGTGCGAAGCTTGTACTACCGCCCGGATCCAATGTCGCGGAATATCACGTGTCGGGACACATCGGCGCTCAGAGCAGAAATGGCTGGGGCAGGGGACGAGACAGGACCCCATCCAAGCTCTCTTCTCGTAACGGTTCTCCCCATCCTCCCACTCCTTCCTCTCTCTCGTCGCGCACCATGAACTACCTTCGGGGCGCGGTCAGCGCCATCAGTGCGCCATACCAGTACTACAAGGACCTCAACCCCTCCACTCTCACAGGCGCCATCGACGTCATAGTCGTCCGCAGGCCCAGGAATCTCCCTGACAAGCCGCCGGATGGCCCTGTACCACCGCTGTCAGATGAGGAGACCGAGCTTGTATGCTCTCCGTTCCACGTGCGGTTCGGGAAGTGGCAGGTGCTGCGACCACAAGATAAGAAGGTGCGCATACAGCGTCCATTCCTTCCGGCTGCAGTAACAGACCTATTGCGCATAGGTCGATGTGTTCGTCAATGGACAGCTTGTCCCCTTCTCGATGAAGATCGGAGAGGCAGGCGAAGCGTTCTTCGTCTTTGAGACCGAGGAGGAGATCCCAGAGAACCTCGCTACCAGTCCCATCCTGCAAGCGACCAGGCCCGGCGAGACGAACATGCAGGCGCGAGAAACGGGCAGGTTCGGAGCTGGTCCCGCCTCTCCACAAATCAAAGACTCAGCCGGGGAGCCCGAGTTTCTCGACCTCAACGCAACTGCCGGTACCCAGTCCCGCCAGAGCACACCTTCTCCGCCACATTCTCCCGAGTCCTCGCAAGATGAGGAAACCAAGGGTCCTGGCATCCTAGCCCGGACAGCTCAAATTGGAAAAGCGATAGTCAGCGCAGCGCGGGAGACGGAGAAAGCGGAGGAAGATAAACTGAAGGACAAGACGGTCATGGAGGCTCTCAAGGAGACGGAGAAGGACCAACGCGAGTTCGTCAGAGACAAAGCTACAGCGGCTTACGCTGCTGTAGAACGTGCTGCTGCGGTGAATTTTCCTAGCACTAAGGAGAAGGGTGATGAAGTACTCCCGGAGCCCGAGGTGGACGAACAAGGACCAGACGTTAAATATACGGACAGTACGTCCGGCCTCGAAATCATAATAGTGGGAGTCTAACGCGAGTTGTACCCTGAAGCTATGGTCTTCGATATGGAGGGCTATCACGCAGCTGATCACGGAAGACAGGCTTCAGATGCCACACTCAGGTCGAGTACAACACACCGAAGAGGTTCCTCTGCATCTGACACATCCAGTCAGAACCGAACACCAGGCCCTTCCAGTGAGCGCAAGTTCGCCAACGCTGCCGTCACGTTTAGCTGAGTGTAACCTTGGTTGCAGGAACTCCCTCCCCTCCCGGAACACCTCTGTCTGTCCCCTTCCCGACTGCCCGCGCGACTTCTGAGCCACCTCCCCAACACGAGGACGGCTATGCGTCGATCACCTCCCCACAACGCGCACCGTTCCCCACGATAGCGCGCGATCCGCCGGATACCGATAATCGCCCCCATATCCCTTCTTTGCCTTCAATACGCACATCTACAACGGAAGAGTACACTTGGGACTGGGGTAATTTCCCACAGAAGACTCCCGTACGCTCAACCTTTGCGCACAGCCATGCGCCCGGCACGTCTGTCGACCTCACTCGCAAGGGGAAAGGCCGCATGATGTCGGAGCTCCCGGACGCCCAGTACGCGCGGGCTCGCGCAGCTGCGGAACGCGAGGCGCAGGACGACTCGACGTCCTACGGCGTCGGGGGGCGGCTGACCATCGACCACAACGACCCAACGCGGTTCCGGGTGTTCATCGAAGGACGCGCGATGGAGTTCGAGCTTGCAGTTGTCCCACCGACCTCACTGCAAAGCTCTGTGGATGGGAAGGAGCACGCGGGTACGCTGGGCGGAGACGACGAGGTCGAGGACGAGCACCGGTTCGAGCAGAGCAAGATCGACTTCGAGCGCTTTTTGGGCGATGAAAGCGTCGTGCATGATGACAACCTCGTCTTGTTGTGGGGCGACAAGTGAGTGTATCACCACTGTCGTATATGACAACTATAGACGGGCATTCGCCCTCCCAGGTATATCCGGCGGCGAGACGGCTCGCCGCTCATGGATGCGCTGATCACATGGCGCCAGGCTGCGTTGCGCGACCAGCAGTCGCTCTTCTCCTCTCGTCCTGCGTCTCCATCGCCGCTCTCGGAGGACGAGTCTGTCAAATCGGAGGGCGACGAGCCGGCCGAGGAACGTCGCCCACAACGTGCGAAGACAGACACGGCGCTGGCTGTCGATGGCTCGGGGAAGGAGCCTGCCCCTACGTCTTCCTCATGGGTTCGCTGGTGGAGTCGGAGTCGACGAGGGGAGACTGCGCGGCCTGAGATAGGACACACTAATTCGGAGCCTTCTGCCGTGCCTCAAGTACGTATTCTTTTTGTCGGTTGGGTCAGTCAAGCAGTCGTGCTAATAGGATGTAGCAGGCGCAGTCAAATGCCATATTGAGACCTGAAGCAGTGGTTCAACGGACGAGCACGTCCGCGTCTGCTCCTGTACCCGCGGTCCAAGATGATGCCGAGTCGCGTTCGAGGACAAGGTCGACCTCGCCTGAGCTGCACAAGAGGTTCGCGAAGACGTTGCGCCTGACGTCGGACCAGCTGGTATGTCGACTTCGGTAGCGATATACCCAGTGAGGTTGGCGATACTGAATAAGGGCTCAGAAATCGCTTCACCTCAAGCCAGGCGCAAACTCGGTGACGTTCTCGCTGTCATCGACGGGCGTTGCGGCCTGTAGTGCCAGGCTGTTCGTCTGGGAATGGACGGATCAGATTGTCATCTCTGACATTGACGGAACTATCACAAAGTAAGCCCTCCTGATGTGACTGCAGAAGTTCAATAGACTTACGTGCACTATGTGTAGGTCGGATGCGCTTGGTCACGTCTTCACGATGATTGGGCGTGATTGGACGCATCTCGGCGTCGCCAAGCTCTACACCGACATCTGCCGGAATGGGTACAAGATCTTGTATCTGACCTCTCGAGCTATTGGCCAGGCAGACTCCACTCGAGAGTACCTCAAGGGTATCAAGCAGAACAACTACCAGCTTCCGGAAGGTCCTGTCATCATGAGTCCTGACCGGCTGATGGCCTCATTGCACCGGTAAGCATTGCATCTTTGTTCCAACGTCGTCCTTCATGTTGATCGATCGTCCAGCGAGGTCATTATGCGCAAACCGGAAGTCTTCAAGATGGCATGTCTGCGCGACATCCAGAAGCTCTTTGGAGGGCCCATTCACAATCCCTTCTATGCCGGCTTCGGTAACCGCATCACCGATGCGCTCTCTTACCGGAGCGTCAGTGTGCCCAGCTCCCGCATCTTCACCATCGACTCCACCGGCGAGGTCAAGATGGAGCTTCTCGAGCTCGCTGGCTACAAGTCGTCATATATCCATATGACGGACCTCGTCGATCAGATGTTCCCGCCTATCAATCGCAAGATGGCCGCAGAGTTCACTGATTTCAACTACTGGCGCACGCCCATCCAGGACTTCCCCCTTCCCGACCTCTCTCCTCCCTCCCCTGCCCTGAGCGCGCGTTCCGACACCTCGAACCAGAGTACGTTCGCGCGCTTGCGGAATTTCAGCCTCGTCAGCGGCCGCCAGCCGTCATCGAAGTCCTTCACGCTTCCCCCGCCTGCAACGGAGGCGAGCCAGCAGAAGAATGACACAGACGGCAACGAGGCTCGTCTCCGCCAGATGTCCTCGTTCGAGCGTCTCAGCAACACGTTCGCCAGCCTCACTCAGTCGTCTTCCTCGACTGCCGGCAGCCCGCACTCTAGCACGCCTACCCTGCACGACTCGGACTCGGAGTACGACGAGGAGGCGGATGATGTCGAAAAGGCGCGCCGCAGGCGACAGCGACGCCAGAGCGTGGCGAGCATGCCTGGTTCGCTTCCGGGCTCGAACCCCGGGTCGGACGACGAGATGACTTTTGGTGACGACGAAGACGATGAGGAGGGTGATGGGTACGAAGGCGAGAACGAAGTTGTGCCAGACGAGGCTTTCGACGACGCCATATTCGCTGCTGGTGAGATGAAGAACGTTGATTATATCTAGACGGTCTGTGACATCATCATACTGCAAGCTCTCATCATCCCATCATACACTCATACTCGCATGTTCCACACGCCCAGCCATGCACGGACGTCGCTCCTTAACATCGTACAATATTTCCACTTGATATCTTGCTTGGCATGTCGTATCACCAGCTGTCGCACAAATAGACGATACTCGGACATTGTGTGCATTTGACCTGCCCATCTCACATCTTGTAATATAAGCAATCCGCCGGGAACTGAATCGCATCGACACCAGAGGCAAGATCCGTGTTGCGAGAGCAAAGAGCAAAAAACGACAAAGCAATAGTGAAACAAGACTGTTCATGATGAATGTATAGCCACCTATCATACAACCAAAACCTGCGGTGTGTGCTCGGGCCGCGCGGGGCTGATACTCATACCCCCAAACGACTCCCCAAGCCCGTCAGCCTCATCAGCTGGCTGGGACCCCGCGCGCGCGCCGTTGATCATGATACCGATGGGCTGAGATGCTACATCTTCGTCATCCCCCTCGCCACCCTCATCATCTTCGTCATCTTCCTCCTCCTCATCTCCGTCGTCAATGGCCACAGATGACCATTCTCGGTACACTCCCTGTATGTACGACCCCGAGCGCGGCAGCTTGTATGGGTCAAAGGGAAAGAACGCGTTGAGCTCGGACGTCACCGACTGCTCAAACACGATAGCTTTAGGCTTGGGCAGAGGGCGTCCGCCCTCGGCGTTTGGGGCATAGTCGGAACGGCGATTGGCCTCCATGATCGAATAGCAATAAACGAAGCCCGTGGCGTGCGCGACGCGGGCGAATTGCATGACGACGTTTGGCGAACAGACCTACCAGCATCGGAGAAATTAGGACACGTTCGATGGAGGAGTAGTGCGCGGAGACGCGACGGCGTACCTTGAGAGGGTTGAGCTCGGACGTGACTACGCGCTGCATAACGTCCAGTTCCGGCATCCACTTCTTTGGCGGGCCCTGTTGAGGCGCGAACTCGTCCACCTCCTCTTGATCCTCGAGCAGATCGCGCCAGCGGAAGCAGAAGATGAGGAACACCGCCTGCGCGACAGCGTAGAACACGCTGTGCTGCGCGACGTTCATAGTCGACGTTCCGACGAGCCCTTGGCGCACCGCAGCGGCCATCGCGTCGAAGACGTCGAGCCGCGCGCGGAGGAAGTTGCAGAGTACCTGGATGACGCGCCGTGCGCCCTCACGATCGACGAACTGTGCACGTGAGACGAAGCTGGCGATGTAGCTCGCCGCGGCGGCGCGTGTGACGGGGGGCTGGTCTTCTTCGAGTAACGCCTTGGAGACGAGCATGCCTTGAAAGAGGTCTGCGAACTCGGGATCGAGGGAGGAGTACCAGAAGACGACAAATTGCGTGTAGCGGGACTTGAATGTGCGCAGGATAGTTCGGTCGAATATGGCGAGGAGGGTATGGAACTGTGCGCGTCGAAGCGCCTTACCCTCTTCGACGGTCATTGGCGAGAGAGAGCGAGAAATTTCGATAGTCGAAGTAGACATAGAGGGTGATGCTGAGCGGGAAGACGGCGTGCCCGGGGGAGGCAAGAGGACAGGGTCGGACGAGGCATACGTCTGGTTGAAATGATCGAAAATGACCTTGAGGATGCAATCCAGCTTGTTCACCATGCCTTGGATATGCGTGAAGTCGGTGGCAACATCCTCTTGGTCTGAGTCGTCGTCGGGGTCACCACCCGCATCAGACGAGAGATCGCTCAGATTGTCTCCATCGTCGTCCGATTCTTCTCCTTCGGAATCACTTTCATCGCCCTCTTGGCCAAGTACAGTATCGAACGGATCTAGGTCGAATACCTCCGGCTGTCCCTGGGACTCTAATGCCTCCTCCAGCTCCTCCAACTCCACTTGAATCTCAACCTAGTGGTCGTATGAGGAGATGATCCGGAAGAAAGAGGGACTACAGCACTTACGTCGACTTGAATTGCGCGATCGATCACCAGTGCGAGTATGCGGTCGGCAATCTCTGGACAATATTCAGTGACCCGGAGCAGGTTGCGTATGTATGTCACTTGGGCTATCTGGTTTTGCCGCTTATGCGGGAAGTTGCGTGCAAGTAGGGGTTGGAGAGTGGAAGGGCACGTGGGTACGAGGGAGATCAGATGTCGCAGGAGGTAATGAATACGGTCGTAAACTATTCGACGAGTGAGTGGCCTCGCAGAGCTTTCCGGCAAACCGGAGTCCAGTGCTTGCAGACCGGATTCTACGGCGGAGTCAACACAAGAGACGGAGAAAGCAGGGCCATGCAGACGTACGATATGTGAGCCCTTGGGAGATCTTCCCGAGTACAAGCGACAGATACTCGGGTCTCGCACTGACTAGCATTCCGATGAAATTGGTGTATGACTTGACGAAGCTTGTGTCCATCGTGGTCCATGGCATATTGACGATAGCCTCAACCAAGCCAGAATGTACGCGCTCGAGGCGCGAGACAACATGCGAGAGGGCGAGGATCCACAGACGAAGCTGAGGAGCGGGGGAGGGTGCTTCTGGGATAACTTGGATGATTTTCCTCGGATTGAACTGATCCACGAGTTCATCAAACGCATCGCTGATACCCTGGAGTACGCAAGTAAGGGTTTGAGAAGCTAGAGGCGTACAGCTCTGACTCACCATCGCCTTCATTTGTAGGGCATTGTTAACGAATGCAAGGTGCATGTCCTTCCGATACTGTTCATCTGCGCACCAGTTGAGAAGAGACGATCGAGAGACAGTAATGGGGACACATACCTTGCTTGATTCTCGAGTTAGTAACGGTGGGTCTCTCCGTGTATAAGGTTGATGGGGAGGATATAGACGAGGATTTCTTGGGAGTAGATGGCGTCTTCGGACCCTTCTTAGTAGAGAGGTTGTCAAGACTGATTCGTGTCTTGGGCTGCTCCATATGACGCGAGCCAGACGCTATGGGTCCTGCCTTTGTCTGGCGAGAGTTGAAGTGAGAGAAGCGGGAGTGAGGGTCCATTGTGAACTGGCACGCCGTTGTCGGCACTGAGCAGGAGGCCCTCTGTCGCTTCCGCCCGCCCTTCACAAAAAAATGGCTTATCTAATCAGTACATCACCAGATTAGGGACAGGCGCTCGTTTCACTTATGGGCGCTAAATCCCATGCGTCCTTGTTTTATGCCTGTAATCAATGGCATCCCAGCCATGTAGGCTTTGATTATGCTTTGTGAGTCATATCGAGCCAAGGCTCGCCGTATTGGAGAATATGTCGCTGCTTGAAGCCAATCTGAAGAACGGCCGTTGAGGCTGGTTACCAACGCAAAAGCGATACGCCGCACTGAGCTCGTAGGTGATAAGGACTACTATAATGGATACACTCCCACTTCCCATCCACCATGAGGTACATTTGGCTGGACTGTGACCCTGTGAGTACTAACAGCACGTATTCGACCGATGCTGAGCACTTTTCAGGGTCACGACGACGCTACCGCGATATTGTTGGCAGTACATTGCCCAAGCGTTACGTTGCTAGGAATCTCGACCGTATGCATAGTCCAACCACTATCACGTTCCTCGTGAGACAACTCTACTTTCTCCATAGGTTCATGGCAACGCGAGTGCAGAAAACACAAACAACAATGCCGCGCGCTGTCTCTATGCTTTTGCAGCTCCGAAGCATATACGCGTATGTCCTGGGGCAAAGAAACCCCTCATACGGGTCGAACGACATGATCCCGAGATTCATGGAATAGACGGTCTAGGCGGGGTGGAAGGTCTGCCTCGTGCAGATGACCCAAACGTTCAAGCCCGCTTGGTTGGTGATGGGACACCAGGCCGTGCCCTCGAGGGTATGGCTAAGGCAGTATCAAGTACCTGGAACAACGGCCAAGGGAGCAAAGTCACTGTAGTCTCTTCCGGACCTATGACGAATATCGCCCTATTTGTGAGTGTATATCCAGACCTTGTCGAGGGAATAGGTAAAGTACCGCTCCAGCAGATCGCCCGTTTGTGACGTCTGATTATGGATGAATAGACGAGTTCGTATTCATGGGCGGCGGTGTGGGTATGGGCAACCGGTCTGCATCGGCAGGTCAGTCTTTTCCCTATGACCTCATTCTTGCCCCGCGTTTATGTTTCGCTCTCAGAATTCAACATCCTTTGTGACCGTACGCGGACTTTGTCGCAGTGTGATGAATATCCATTGACCTTTGATTCATAAAGCCGAGGCAGCGCAAATCGTCCTAGACGTCCCGGTCAAGAAAACCATGATACCTATTAATGTCACCCACACAGCAATAGTCACCCGTCCCATTCTTAGCCAACTCCTCGCTCCGGGATCTGCCCCGACACCAATCGGAGGCCCTCTGCCCAAGGCAATCACGCCCCTCCGCCACATGCTCTCCACCCTGATCGGTTTCTTCGCCGAGTCGTACAAATCCACATTCGGTTTCATCGATGGACCGCCTTTGCACGACGCCCTTACTATCGCATACATAGAGAAGCCCGAACTCTTCACTTGTAAACGGTACCGCGTGGACGTCGAGTTGGCGGGGACGCACACTGTCGGGGAGACGGTCGTAGACGCCTTCAACTACCGCTCCGTGGACAACTCGTGGGGTCGTCACGGCAAAAATTGCCTCGTGGCGGATAAGTTAGATGTGCGTCACTTGTTGTCTTGTTTGACCGACCCCGACTCTGACGTTATGGTAGGTCGATGGATTCTTCCAGGTGTTCTTGGATTGTATTGCGCGATGCGACCCAGTCTCGCCTCTGAATAGGCAATGAGATGCCACACTATGCACGAGAAGGCACCAGATGTGTAGTATGCGGAAGTTGTGGGGTTACATCCAGTCATTACAGACATTGCGTTGAAATCTCGTTTAGATACAGCAAGTGCCCCAAAAGAAAGGTAGGAATAGGCGAGAGCACCAATACGTAAACAATGTCCTGTGATTGCGTTGTACGGAGAAGAATGTATGGCAGTGCAACTATGGGTCGAATATCCGACTGGACCGTGTGCCATCGACGAAGATCTTGCTGAGCGGGCGTGATGCGGGGTTGCGGTCTCTCCTCCGGCCGGTGCGCATACTGCGGATGGCCTGGTCAAGGTCGCCACGTCCAAATGATCGGCCTGTTGCGCGACTTTGTGACGAGGGAGGGGGGCGAAGGGTGTCGCCCTCCTTGCGCTTGACAGTCTGTGCCGACAAGATGAGCTACTGACAGCTATTGATTCGATGATCATACGTACCCCTTCCTCGCTTAGAGAGGCAGGCTCCTCTTCAATAGTGATGATGGGAGAGGGCGTAACGGCCTTGGGCATGGCATCATGCACTTCGAGCGCTGCCTTCTGGAGGGACGAGGAGAAGGAGAGAACGAGCCCAAAGAAGTCCTCCGGCTTCGGCGCCTCAGGGGAGCTGGGATCCTCTCCGTAGAAAGAGAGCAGAGAGCGCAGCTCAGTATCCAGTGAGGTTCCCATATTCTTCAAGGAGTCAACTATGGCGCTCATTTGCAGTACGAAAGGCTGTCGTGTCGTGAGCATGAAGGATACTCGGCTGAATCGGTTCAAGATACGCACCTGCATGACTACCGTGAAGCGATCCTGAGGAGTACGAAGCTTCTGCATTTGTCGGATCTCCTCGTTAACTTGCTTCATGCCTCCAACAAGAGACTGGACAGAGGCAAGAATGGTTTGCACGGAAACTATAATCGCAGGATGAACTTTCAGATGGACTGGCCAATCGATATGGTAATACCTCGTGCTGCGGCCTCGACATGGGGCATCTCCTCAATGAATGTGGTAAGAGAAGGATCGGTCTTCAGCAAGATCTTCGCGAGGTAGTGCAGGAGCGTTGGACAGTCTGGTGTACCCCTTGCTGTCTTCGTCTCCTTCAACTTGAGCAAGGCCTCAAGCTGGAACCCTCTTGCTCCACCACGGAATGTCGAGCCGTTCAAAGCGTTACCAATTGTCAACACTGCCTGTAGGACACGCTTAAACTTCATCGACCCCCGCAGCTCCTTTGCGGCCATGTGAACGATGTTGAGCTCAGGGCGAGTTTCCTCGACCTCGAGCTCAAGCTTGCGCCGATAAAGCATGCATTCGAGACGTTCCGAGAGACGCGGTATAGTCATTATCTGGCTGAAATATTGGTCCGCCTTCGCAAGCTTGCTGACGTCGCCGAAGTCCTTCAATCTTGCGATCTCATCGGAAGTAGGGAGTTGACGGCTGATAGCTCGGAGATCATCAATGGATAGGCGTTGGTCGTCCAATTCAAGGAGAGCTTTGCGTATATCGGCAGGACTGATCTTTATCCTGGTGAGCATAATGGCTGCAGGACTTCGTCAGCACTGCAAGCGAACCCCCAGAACAGGATACTAATGCTTACCGACGTTGTTGGCACGCGTGATGTCCAGCAGAGTCGTTACATTCTGCTTCTTTGGCGACGTTACGCTGATCTGCGAACTCGTGGACGGTGAATTTTCGATGGCAAATGTGGACTCAAGATCATCCATGTCGAAGGAGAACTCTCCGGGTATCTCGCCCCATACCGTAGTCGGCAATGTCGGCGTGTTGAGCTTGTTCCAGAAGAACGGCTTGAGGCGCTTATTCGACTTCGAAATCCTGGGAGCCGGCGTCCTCCATGCTGAAGGAGGGGGAGGAGGTCCACCATTCATAGGCGGTGGTGGTGGTGGCGGAGGTGGTGGCATTCCAAGGGAAGGTGGCGGGGGTGGTGGTGGTGGTGGCGGGGGTGGTGGCGGAGGTGACGCAGAAGATGTGGGAGACATCGGAGGCGGCGGAGGTGGTGGTGGTGGTGGTGGTGGTGGTGGTGGTGGTGGTGGTGGTGAGGGAGGATCGTTCAATGTGGGTGATGCCTGTCCCATAGAATTCGTCCGGGAGATTGGAGGCCTCGGTGGAGGCGGTGGAGGAGGCGGAGGAGCTACACCGTTGCTAGCATTCGGCAGCCCACTGACCGGGGCCGTCGTTGAACGGACAGGCTTGGCAGGTGGTGGAGGTGGTGGCGGAGGCGCGACCTGCGACTTGTAGTCCTTCTCAGTGATGAACTTCGGCTTTGCGGCAAGCTGGAGCTTGAGATCCTCAATCTCTGAGCGGAGGGCGGCGATTTCTTCGTCTTTCCTGGTGAGACTGTCGATCGCCCGGCTAGCCATCAACTCAGCGTTGACCTCGGGGTCTCGCGACTCTGGTTCCCTACTCTCTTCTCGAGATCGGAATCGCGAGTACACAGATTCAAGAGCGCGTTTGAGGTAAACAATCTCCTTGTCTTTGATGCCAGCGGTGATCTCCAGGTCATGGATCTGGACAGGAACGTCAGACAATTGGGCGCACACACTGTGAAGTTTCACCCACCTGGGACTTAAGGTTGGTGATCTCTTCGTTAAGCGTGTGCCACTTGACCCTGTCACGTTCTCGCCTTGCCTTGTCGTCCTGCAGTCATCAGCAATTAGCACAGGCCTTATTTTGATGTACGTGAACGACTCGAATGCCTTACATTCTCGCGGGTGTCGGCGGGATTCTGGGCCTTCAGACGATCCAACTCGCCCTGCAATTGCAGCACCTGTTTCTCCTTTTGGACCAGGCGCTGGACCAAGCCATGGAAGCCTTGCGTGGACTGAATAAAGCATGTCAGTCTTGTACGCGCACAGGAAGCTCATGATAAAAAACCTCGGGATTGCCTCGACCAGCAGCGCGGCCTATAGACGCGGGCACAGCAGGAATGGATTTCAGGGTACTGAGCTCCACGGATTGTTGTTCAAGCTCGTTCTGGAGCTTGGTTCGCTACGGATTCCGTCCGGCTCGGGTTAACGAGCAGGAGCAACGACAATATCATCAGGCGCACCTCGGCAGTCAGCTCATCGACCTGGGCACGAAGGTGCTCAATTTCATCTTGGAGTACTGAGTGATCCGTCTCCGAGGCGAGTCTGACGTCCACAACTTGTCCTGTGACCGACTGAACAGAGTCTGCAAAGTGCTTGAGGAAGGCACACCAGCCGTCGTCGCTACAAGGAGAATGTTAGGCTATCGCAGATGATATACGCAGCCGGAAACTTACAAGTCTTCAAGGGCAGACGCTTGCTCAACGAACTTGTTGGTGACAGTGAGCACGTCCGCCTTAACTTGTCTACGTAACGGAGTCTGTCAAGCAAAACGGGGATAGCAGCGACAAAGCTCGACTCACGACTCGACATCTCGGTCAATGATATCTCCGTACCGCTTGAGCGCCATTAACAACATGGGGTATATGCTCTCTTGCTGCTTGGCCGAATGCAGCAAGTCATCCAACGCTGGATCCGACTCCGACCTTGATCCCCGATGATCTGACAAGGTGTCGCGCGCACGTTCGCGCATATCTTCCTCGTCCTCGAACTTCTCTTCTGTATAGACATCGAGTTGGGTCACCAAGGATTCGGGCGGTTTCATGTATCGGAGCGTCTGTCCGAAGGTCGATGACTGGCATTATGCAACTGGAAAGACACAGACTTACCACAATGACTTCGTTCAACCCTCGTCGGCCGAACTCCTCTCTGAGCAATATACGCTCCTCCAGTGAGTCCGGGCAGTTTGTGAGCGCGTTGACTAGAGCCATCGATGCTGTCCGAGCCTCCCACACGCCTTCCTCCTCGTTGCTGTATCCATCCTCCGTAGGAGAGGCCTCCTCATCGCTGACGTCCGGCAGTCGCATGGAAGCGATGAGTTCTTGGAAGCGGAAGGCCTCCTCGAATTCGACCCGGTAGTCCGACATCGCTGAGAGGACGGCTCTGTGACCTTCCTTCAGAGACAGGACGCATATCGCGGCGAGCACTTCGGAAGTCAAGGTACGGAGCTTGGCGGATGAGCCATGTAATGAGTAGGCAAGGTGAGTGATGATCGTCGGATGCGCGAGGACTTCGCGAAAGCCGGGCTAGGGATCCGATAATGCTAAGTCTGTCACCAGGGCGGAGGATCTGGATAGAGCATCGCATACCTCAGTGTTCAACAAAGCCCGCAGGCATTTGATGACCTCAAGTAAAACCGTATCCTCCACTTCAGTCAGCTTCTTCCTCTTGCCCCCTTTACTGACCAGACGCGCCAAAAGATCGCTTAGAACATTCATTCCAGATTCTGTCGTCACGAATTCCTCGACCCAGGCAAGATTAGCCGTAGACAGATGTACGCGCAGGGAGATGAGATGTTTGACGAGCTTCGTGTCGGTGGTACGCCCATTGCGGATCCCAGCCGCATACCAACTGGGGGTCTTCTCCGCTTCCTTCGCCTTCTCTATCGTCCCACCAGACGATGACCACCAGCTGCTCCACAGACTTCCGGTAGCTTGCGGCTGCAAGGGGGTAGACGACTCAGCGCCCCTGTCTGTCTGCGACTTCAAGGAGATCAACGAGTCACGCCGTCTGGAAGTCAGGTCGACGCTTGAACGAGGCGACTCCGGAGGGGATGGAGTGGCTGGTGTGTTGGCACCCCAAGCCGCGATGGAGAAGCGTTTCATGAGGCCGGAGTCCCCAGTGAGTTGAGGGACAAGGCGTGGAAGGATTGCTGCGGCACTGGCGGGACCAACAGTCGAAGGCGTTGCTGCAGCCTTGTTGAACCTGGACGCAGCCGTCTTCGAGAGCGTTGAGGCCCTAGAGACCTGATTCTGTTCCATCAAGTACCGTTTCTGCTCTGGTGGCAGACGATACATGGCCTCGCGCTTCGGACCTTTCAGACCCAGATCGTCCTACATAGAGTCAGCACGTCAAAACACCCTTCCATTGTATTGGGACGCACAAGCATCTGCTCGAACTCCGCCGAGTCGACGCCCTCGGACTGTTCGTTACTAGCCGTGCTAACGACGCTATCGCCCGTCTTCTGCTCAACCAGCCTCGGCTCGCTGACCACCTTCTTCTCCGTTCCCGGAGGCGACTTCGTCTCCACAGTCGGACTCTGAGGCCGCATCCAGCTCTCCAGGATGCTCGAGAAACGATTCTGCGAGATCGACCCACGCCAGTCCATAGGGGCCCTGAATTGCCCGCTGCGAGCTGTCTCGAAGATCGTCGACGCCTCAAGGTCCTTCGCCTTCGCCGTGCCCTCTCCTTCATCCTCCTCATCCTCATCCTCTTCCTCCAGATCCGCGAGGCGGCGAATGGTGTCTTGTGAGACGTCGCTTGACGTTGATGACACAGAGCGTGATTTGGAGCGACGATACCATTCATCTGGGATACAGAACCTGAAGGAACGACAGGCCGCGGGACCGATAGGGTTGGCGGCGACCGCGTTCTCCAGGGCGGTGGAGAGTACAGTCTCGGAAGGTAGCCTGGTCGACCCTACGGACCATAATTGTGTTTAGCCTGACACATGTCCTATGCGGCAGATGGAAGGAGTGAATTGTAGTCTCACTTTCTGTATGATCATCCGACCAGACCTCCTCCAAAACATACTCGAGCGCTCCGCCGCCCGGAACGGGCAAGGCCTTCGTCAAGCCCAGCTCCTCAATCGTCGCGTCCAAAGCCTCCCGAACAGTCAACGATCGTGAGATGAACAGCCTCCACTGAAATCCATCGTGTATCTCCGGAACACGCAGAAACGAGAACGTCAAGGACAAGAAGGGGTGCAGTGAGACGAGGCGCAGGGTCGGGGTATGCAGATGAGACGTCAGCGGGAATGCAGAGAAGTGCCGCTGCGAGCGCGCCGTCGGAGAGGGGGCGTTCAGCAGCGGTGCAACGGGTGAAGATGGCGGGAGGATCCCTGTGCAAGCCAGGCCACATGGTGCGCGGGTGGTTAGTTGAGCTACTTCTTAACGGGCTACGCGAAGGCCTGGTGTGGTGCGCACCGTTTCCCAGAGCCTCAAGCTCATCTTCCTCCCACTGGCGGCCGTTGTGTTCGCGCCGGATCCGCTGGACGGCCCACCCGTATGGCTCAAGATCGCCCAAGACCTCAGCGGTCACCTCCTCATTCGATACGAGCGCATCGAGGACATCTTGTACGGTGCCCTCCGCAGTGATCGTCGCAAAGTGCAGAGAGCCTCCGGGCACAACCGTTGGTACAATGAGCGGATCGCTGGTCATGAGTCCTGGCGTTGGTATACAGGTCCGTCCCAGGCGACGGGTCGCGTTACGCGTTCCTTGGGTCTAGACGGCGCTCCGAGCGGCAGATGTGGGTACAGCAAGTATAGTGTGGAAGGTATAGATAGCTCAGCAGGATGTACAAAACTGGGGTGTAGATGGTGGTCCACTTGGGGCGAATGGAGGTGTGGTGCCCATGGACTCGGGGAAGGCAAGGACGCAAGTGGCTGCAATGCTTCTCGGCCTGAGCCTCGTGGGGAAGCGCTCTAATCGTCATGGATCACTCTGCCTCGGTGCCGCCCCTTCCTACTCCCGCCTTCATGCCGCGGCCGACGCAGCGCGCAGCGATGCGGGTCTCGTCTCCGCATCATGCCGTGTGGTGGCTGGATATCGAACCTTCGACAAGATAGTTCATTCTGATTGCTTTTGACACTACTAGCACATATACTACACATGACATACATACAACGTGAGCTACAGACGACTCGGTCGGACAGCGTGGACACAGCAGCGGTTCACCAAAACGAGGTAACGATCCCAGAGAGAGAAACCAACCGACACCGCATCGGCAGCGTAGATTACCATGATCACTATACAGACGACGAGCTCTCCGTATCGACAGAAGGATGGACCATGTAGTACACACGGACATTGCCCTCCTGCGAGTCGGCGGTCTGCTGCCCACTGCTCTCCTCCATTGACGGCGGCAGCGAGTCCTGGACGTCTCCCCTGATTTCAATCAGGTAGTTGTCCTACAACAGCCTCCCATCAGCGACCGATCACAACCTACCCCAGGTCGAGCCAGACGTACCTTGACGAGCTTCCTCAGCATTTTCGTGATCAGCTCCTTCTCGTACTCGAGCTCCTCCACATCCTGAATCTCCTCCTCCTTCAGCTCCAAGTACCAGTCGATCAGCTCGTCCCTGTCCATCCCCGTCCCCGTCTCCCGCTCGACCTGCGACAGGTGCAGCACGATCAGGCTCTGCAGCGTCACATACTTGTCGTGCGTGATGACCATCCTCCGCTTCGGCTTCGGCTGCTGCGCGGGGCCCCCTTGCTCGCCTTGTGGCTGGGGCACCTGGCTCGTCGCCCGCGACGGCGCGTGCGACGACGGGCCGTTCGCGCCGCTCGCGCCCGGCTCGTACATGTCGTCGACCCCGGACTGGAGGCCGGACATCTCGACGTCCTGGCTGTCCTCGCCGTCGACGTGCGAGGACGCGCGAGGGCGGCGGTCCCCTTCGCGCTCGCCCCGGAGCTCTTCCTCGTCGAAGTCGATATCGTCTTGTTCGACGTGGATGATGGATTGTCGGAGGAGGGAGAAGGCCTCGCGGACGAACGCGGGTGTAATCTGATACAAATATCAATCTCAAAACTGGTACTGTATAATGCACCAAGGAATGCGCCTACCTCTGTTTTGCAATTCGCCCGCGCAATGGCCTCGCTGAGACGGATCATACTCTCGAGCTGACGAACCGTGATGCGGTACGAGTTCCTGCTTGCGCCAGACGCGTCATCCTGTCGGAGTATACGATACTTCTCGACCAGGACATCCGCCGCCTCAGGCGTCATCTAGTCATGCACTCTCTCAGCACCTGCCTTGTTCGTCGCAATCTATACGCCGTACCTTGGGGTTGAACGTCCTCGCATACCGAATATACCTCTGCAGCGCCTCCGTGCTAAACTCCGGATCGATAGCCTGGTCCTGGAACCGATGCACGTTCACGATGTGCTTCGCGATGTTCAAATCGCTCTTCTCGTCGCACTCGTCCAGCACCACAAAGAACAAGTCGAACCGACTCATGATCGGCGCCGTCATCGCGACGTTCGCCCTCAAACTCTTCTTCCTGTCGTACCGGCCCCCGATCGGGTTCGCGGCGGCGAGGATGGACGTGCGCGCGTTGAGCGTCGCGTGGATGCCCGCCTTGGCGATCGAGATCGTCTGCTGCTCCATCGCCTCGTGGATCGCGACCTGGTCCGAGATGTCCATCTTGTCGAACTCGTCGATCGCGCAGATGCCGTTGTCCGCGAGCATGAGTGCGCCGGCTTCGATCGTGAAGTCGCCCGTCTCCTCGTCCTTGACGACTGCGGCCGTGAGACCCGCTGCTGAGGAGGCCTTGCCGGACGTGTAGACCGCACGAGGGAGGAACGAGCAGATATACCTGGCGGGGTAAAGCGTCAGCTAGGTGGAGTTGGGTGCAATCGAAGGCCCGTACTTGAGGAACTGGGATTTGGACGTGGACGGGTCGCCAACAATGCAGATGTTGATGTCTCCACGTAGGTGCATGCCCTCTGGAGTCTGCTTATGCACTCCGCCCATGAGCTGGAGAAGCAGACCCTTCTTGACGATCTCGTGCCCATACACAGTTGGGGCAATGCTTCCGACCAGACGCGAGTAGATGTGCTCGTCTTGTATCATATGCTGTAGCTCCTGCAACTCAGGATCCGTCAAGGAGTTTGCGAAAGCATCCGTGTTGCTCTCCTCGCCATTCTCTTCTCCCCGGACATTGTTACGACGCTGAGTTGGTAATGAGCACGCTCACGTGAAACTGTCCGATGGAACCGAGCACCCACATAACCATCCGCATCTTGGACCATGCACGCCAAGAATGCAGTCTTGTACTGCAAATCCCGCACGCCTAGACTCTTCAGGCCAGTCACGCCAGCGCCGCCGATGCTCGACGCCGCAGTGCCGCCCTGCGCACGCGCCGACTCTCGTTGCAATGTCGCGTTCTCGCCACCAGGGAGGCCAAGCGAGCTGACGTCGGGCACGACGATGAACGTTCCTGTGAACACACACTTGTCACCAGCCTTGGCACGCTCGACAAGCTCCGAGCGCAGGATGACGTCCAAAGACCGCGGCATGGAGCCGGTAGGAATCTCTGACGGGTTTTCTTGGATGCGGACTTTCTGCCAGTCAGTGAACTTGGAGGTGTCTATCTGGAGCTGCCAAGCTGTGCGGTTTCCGCAAATGGGGTTGGGGCACAAGCTGGGCTGCGCGAAACGTTGGTTACAGGAAATGTGTGCTTAGATAGGCTGAACATACCTCGGTGTATTTAAACTGTTGCTCAATGTCATTGACGAGACCGCCGCAGACCTCGCATATGAAGCTACCGTAAAGTAGTTCGGGGCGAACCTCACTCGTCCGCGTCACGGTTCCACTGATGCTCATCAGAGTCCCGATTCTCTCTGTCTTCAGATCGCGTATACCAGACACGAGTGGCAAACTGTAGAACGCGACGTTGAACTCTCGAGATTCTAGGTTCACCGAGTCCGTGGCAGCGGCGGTGGGATTGATTTTGAGGTAATCCGGTTCGAATTCGGCGACGAGATTGTGGACTGCACGTCGAATGAAAGGAAGGAAGCGGTAGTATTGCTTTGTGAGCGCTTCGGCGAGGGTTTCGTCCAGCTTGATGAGGTGTCCATAGTCGACGTACAGGGTAGTGAGCTCGAAGTCGCGCATGGTGTGGATCTGTTCGATATAAATGAGTTCGCCGTCGGGTGCGGAGGGGACGCCTGCTTCAGAAGCTGGTGTAGGCGCGAGGTCAACTTCTTCGGTAAATCTGGTAGAGGGCAATGAGCAGCAAGACGCGCTGAGAGGAGGAAATCGCGTACGTTCTGAGGAAAGTCTCGAATGCCTCCTGTACCTTCTCGCCTACACCGTCCTTGACAATAGGAACGTCTGCACCCATCTGATTCCTCGCTCGACCCCGTCTGCGGGACGGTTGCGGAGCGTCGTCCTCGACCGCTTGAGCCTCATTGTCAGAGAGGCCGAGAGCGTCGGACTGTTGGCGGTTTCGTCTGGGGGTGGCTCGAGATGGGCCGGGAGAGGACGGTGTGGGCACGGGGGCGCTGCTAGGGGGGAGGGATGTGTAGCGGAGAGGCGGTGAGGACGCGCCGTCAACGTCCATGGTCAGCTCGAGGCTGTGGAAGACAGGAGAGGAGGAGGAACGCGTCTTGCACTACAAGCAAATCAGACACGAGACGGCCTGCCCTCAACTCACGCGTGTGGGTGGCGTCCGCCCACAGCCGTCGCGGTCCGCACCCTGCGAGCTTGTCCTGCTTCAAGTCTTCGACGTCTTCTCTCGGGCTCTCTGCTAATCAGGGACAGAACAGAACATGGATCTCGAGCCCCTTGACCCCGCTGATGTCTCCGATCAGCTCTCGAAGCCGCCCTTCGTCTCCATACCCGGCGTCGTCAACGTTCGCGACCTCGGCTCGTACCCTACAGACCAGCCGGGCTTCATGACACGACCTAGAATGGTGTACCGCTCCGGAGAGATCTCATTCATCACACCAGAAGGTGCTTCTGCGACAGTACTACTCGTCAAAATGCCTCACTCACATCTCCGTCTTCCTACGTCTTCAGGAATCACAGAGCTGAGGGACATACTCGGCATCTCGAAAGTCTACGACCTCCGCTCCGATACCGAGATGCAGAAATACGGGACCCCAATACCCGAGATGGAGGGCGTCGAAGTCATCCATGTTCCCGTCTTCAAGCGGGAAGACTACAGTCCGGAGGCGATGGCCAGGTACGTCCGGCTTCCTTCTGCTCTCTCACTCTGCAATCACACTTTGAACCCCCGTTCTGCCCTCGCGCTCCCAGACGATTCGAGCTCTACGCCAGCGGGAAGACAGAGGTACGTTCCCGTCGCCGTCGTCAACGCGATGGCTCATCGAGCGAACAAGGCCTTCATGCAACTCTACTCCCAAATCCTAGACCACGCCGGCCCCGCGTTCGGCGTCGTCCTCCGGCACATAAGAGATAAGCCAGAGCAAGGATGCCTCTTCCATTGCACCGGTACGTGCCCTATTGCGGCACCCCATTGGCTTTGCTACGCGGTGGTTAATCACATGCTCCTTTCGCAGCTGGTAAGGACCGGACAGGCGTCCTAGCCGCGCTACTTCTGAAGGTAAGAAGACGGGCTCCTCCCACCCAACGTCCGCTCACCACCATCGGGACCGCAGTTGGCAGGCGTAGACGATGAGAATATCGCGCGAGATTATGCCTTGACACGCGTTGGCCGCGAGCCGGCTCGTGAGATGGTCATGAGGCGCCTAGCTCTGGTCCCCTTCTTCGCCTCCAACACCGAAGGCGCTCTCAACATGCTCTCGTCAAGGTGCTCCCCTCTCCACTCTTCTCCCACAAGTGAGACTGTATTAATCACCGTATCTGCAGACACGAGACCATGATCGCCTTCCTCCGCATGCTTCACGATCGCTACGGGGGCGCGGAGGCGTACGTACAGAACGTCGTCGGCCTCTCCGCAGACGACATCGCCACCATCAAGCGCAACTTTCTCGCCCCTGTATCCCGGAGCTAGCTGTAGACATAAGTACGCAGTGCGCACGCCCGTTGTAATATACCAAGTCCAATACTGTACATCGGATATCAATGTTGTGTGTATCGTTACTCTAGGCCGGCATCGCGTGCGTCACCCCCATCCAACACGACTTTTGAACAAAGACGACGGTCATGCATTGTTCCAATTAACGATCCATGCAGAAAGATATGAATGTAGTGTAGCATCGTGACAAGTCATAAGCTAGCGCATGGCACATCCTAATCGTCCACGCAAACCGTTCACAGTCCATCATGTCGTGTCATGTCTTCCGGCTCAAGCTCAGCGTCCTCCTCACCTTCGACTGTATCTGCGTCGTAGGCCCGGTCGGGCTCCCGGGCGGCTGTGGGCCCGGGACGACGTTGTTCGCCAGCCCGCTCTGGATCCGGGCCTTCGGGTTGAGCGGCGAGAGCATCCCGCCCGTACGCGACGGCGGTCGGATCGGACCGTCTCCAGTGACCTTGCGACGACCGGGCGGCACATGCGGTGCAGGCCCGGCACCAGAGCCCGAGGGCGGCGTCGGCGGCTTCGCGCTCTCCGCGTATGGGTACGCGCTGAAGGACGTGGTGTCGGTCCCGAGGGCCTGTCTCCGCGCCTTCTCGTGTCTGACCTGGACGGCGCGGAAGTGCTGCAGGAGCTCCTGCCATTTGATGTCTTCTCGGCCGAGCTTCGAACGCGTCGAAGACAGGTTGCCGACCGTTCTGAAGTAGAATGAAGGTGAGATGAGCACTACGTACAGTACGCGAAGTGTGCTCGGTACGTACGACTTGGGCGCGATGTGGAGGAAGCCTGCGGAGTTGACGGCATTCAGGCGGTTGCGGAGGGAGAGGAATGCAGAACTTTGAGGTAGCAGCATGAGAAGCCCGTAAAGGCACTTGAAAAGGTGTGGGTATTTCTCGGGCTCCAGCAGCTGTAGACGCAAATCTAGGAATGTTGTTAGCACGCAGACTATGAAGATCACAGAGAGGGCTGATCATACAAGTGAAGACCGGTGACTCAATCAGCTGTACAAGCTTGTCGACTTGAACCAACAGCTGCACGGTGATCTCGAGGTCGGCACTGACATGATTCATGAATGAGCGGTCATCACACAATGTACGATATGGAGAAGAATTTACGTACAAGATATAAAGAAGATTTGAGGCGTGCTCATAGGCTTGGGCGAGGAGACACAGTGAAAAGACAGCGACGGCATTATGACACCATGATCGATATAACGTCGTGAAGAGCGCTTGGCCATCTGCCTGTTCATTTCGTCAGTAGCGAGACAACCGGAAGCTGCACTCGACCTAACTCGTGTCTCCAGACTCTTCAGCCTCCTGCGGAAGTCCGCCAGCTCGGGTGACGTGATCAGGATCATATTGAGCTTCTGCACCATGACGCTCGCAAACTCGAGATCTTCCTCCTTCTCAAGGATCTCGGCAAATGTCCTGTATATCCGCTCGGTGTTGAGGTTGAGACATAGTTGTCGAATGATCAGACTGCCTCTTGAGTCCAATAGGCCTCGGTCTGTGCTGAACAGCTCCAAGAGGTTATTCATGAATAACTTAAAGTAACCCTCCTCCGAACTCGACGAGATCTGCGCAAGCAGCTGCAGATCATGCTTGATGACCTAGACACGCCCACCATCAGCTCCGCACCCACTCCAATAGGTCAGGTCCTTACCTCTTCCGACGAGTCTGACAGCGTCTTCAACAGCGCCGGGAACGTCCCATCGTCCATCGCCAAGATCTTCTTCGGGGCCTTTTGGTGCAGCATGATCAGCCACTTGAGCGCCGCGACTCGCGTCTCCTCATGCTCGCTCAAGAACTGGATCGTCAGCGCGTTCACCGTCGCCTGGTAGTCGATCTGGTCCCGCTCTTGCAGCATCGACGACTCGGGCGACTGCTGTGTCTGCAGCACGCTGATCGCCGACACTGGCGACTCCGGCCTGCTGTTCTGCACCTGTGCCTGGGAGGCGTTCTCGATGGGTTGGTTGACAGCGCGAGGAGGCGTCTCAGAGGACACCGTAGCGGAACGACTCTTGATCTGCGTCGTCAGCCCGGAGGGCGGGGCGCGGTCGACTACTGTTTGGGGCGCAACTTCTGGAGGCGACTCGGGCGAGCTGATGTCCCGGCTCGACCCTGAGTCTCTGGTGGCTGCCCCTGTGGGCTGTCTCGTCGGTACTAGCGTTGGAGGTGTAGGGGTCGGGGAGGAAGGGATAGCGACGGAGGCATTGGACGACCTGTCTGTCCCTTGGGTCTGCTGACGACCGGGGACAGGTTCCGGAGGGACAGGGAGGGATTGAATGACGTTCAGGAGGGCTTGATTCGTTCGCGTTGCAGCGGATTGGATCATGGGAACGTCGTGGGCAAGGTTCGGAAGGATAGCGAGGATGAGTCGAGGGGTGAACGGTATCATGACATCCTGGTTGATGCTCAGAAACTCGCATAGCCATCGGAGAGCAGTGGATTGCTGAATCTCGTCGTCTGTATGTCAATTCAACAGCTGCTCGAAGTATACGGCGAAGGCTCACTTACGTTGATCATCCAACTGTGCAAGGAGAATCTCTACGATGGCAGCATAGTCAATCCTAACACCTTGCCCAGGTACCCAAGCTGCGGAGCGTAGTTAGGACAGGAAGGTTCTTGAGCTGAATAATGATCCTTACCACCGGTATCCCGGAGCTCTTGCTCCTCTGGCTTCTCATCTGGTGTCTCAAGATCATTGTCGAACACGTCATCATTCTCAGAGATGAAAGGCGCGCGCTCAGGGTGTTCCATAGTTATATCCGGAAGCTTTTCTTTCTCGGCTTCAATACGTCGGGATGCTTCCGTTATGGTAGCTTCTCTCTTCGCCTTGAGCTGGTCTTCATGGCGCTTCTGGACAACCGTGACTTCCTTGATCTCCCGGAGGAAGTCGGCAAGCAAACTTTCAGTCGCTACTCTGACATCGTCTGTGGGGTCGGAGAGGTACTTCCTGTGCTGTGGTCAATCGCAGCGCAGATTGACCGAGATGTATACGCACAGAAGTCCGTCCAGAAACTCCGGAAGGTAGGTAATAAGCTCCAGCTCTGGTACAGAGTCTAGAACGGTGATCCACGAGACAAGGTAACTTCGCGTGAATGGACTGAGGACGTAGATCCTGTCGGAAAGCAAGGGGATGAAGTGCGGGAGGGAGAAAGCCTTTCGTGCCCTCGAGATATCCGCGCCATTGGCAACGTCGTCCGGATGGGGCACCAGGATACCATTCGCCTCATCCGCTCGTCTTCTGACGGCCTCCGTCTCCGGATACTGGGGAATGTACACCGAAGCGGTCTCCGCAACAATGTCCTTCAGGAGACGGTCCAGCAACTCCGCGCCATTCTTGACAGACAGCTCCGAATCTGCGGCAAGCTGGTATGGATTTGTATCTTGAGCGTGGACTTCTAGACGTGAAGACGCACCTTGCTGAGCGCGTCAAAGATGGGGTTGAAGTAAACCAATATCTCGCCCTTTGACACTTTCGCGATGTTATACAGACACTCCGCCGAGAAATACCGGACGCGGTTCTCGGGATCCGTGAAGCATACAAGCAGTGGTTCCACGAATTTCTCCATGTACGGCGCGATATCGACCCCAAGGGCGATGGCTGTGCCCGCAAGACCAATGAGACCGCCATTTCGGACGTGCAACGGATTTGAGGGGTTGCTAAACATCTCTACGAGCTGGTCCACAATCTGGCTGATGCGGCGCTGGTCTCCCTGTTGGTGGCTTTCGCGTATCTGCCTGTACGATCACAGTTTGCATGCGCAAAGTGGATTGGACGCCAAGAGTAGCCACGCACTTTTCAAGCTCCAGCGCCGCCGCCTTCCGCTTCTCGTACATCTTGTCTACGAGCTGTTTCGAAATGCCTGAGTCTGGAGGACATTTCAGCGCTCGATGGCGGGTGGTTCTCGACAAGGACGCTACGCACCCATTTCGCATAAGTACTCTCGTCCAAGTGATTCGTATCAGGGGTCGTTCCAGGAGTGGCGAGCCGCTGCCCATGCAGGCAGAGTTCAGGAGGAGAGGTGGTGGTGGCCAGCGCGCGACTTGGCCTGCGCCTCAACGCACGCGGACGCGTCAGGCTCGGCGCCTGTGCTACAACGGCCCTTTCTTCCACTTTCTCCATCCTCCGACTCATAAACACAATGGACAGCGACCACGAAGCCTACGTCCTCCTCCTTTTGTCCGACAGTAATCTCCCTACTGGCTCCTTTGTAGCATCCGCAGGACTGGAATCATACGTCACCCACGGCTTCTTCACCGATCTCTCCGCATCGAGCCCATCGCGGCCGGACAAGATGGACTACACTGTAAACTTCTTACGCGACAGCCTCTCGACATATGCGCGCTCTGCGCTTCCGTTTGTTCTTGATACGCATCGCACCATTGAGGAGTACCTACAGGATCAAACTGAGCATACTGCAAGCGACCTTGACCCTGTTCTGAGTCGCGTCCGGGAGCTAGACGAACTTTACGAAACTATGACGCTCAACCATATCACCCGTCGTGCTTCGAAATCGCAAGGGGTCGCGCTCTTAACCCTCTTCTCGAAGGGTTTCTCGAAACCGCGACTATCACGGCATCTGAGCGTGTCTAGCGACTCTGGCCTCCTTGACTTGGAGACCCGCGCTACAACCCTAGTGGATCGCCTGAAGCTCCTTGTTCGGAGAGAGGAAACGCATGGGCACCTTCCGATCTGCTGGGGCGTCCTTACCGCGACCTTGCGGTTATCTCCTGGTGCGAATACTCCTCATCCTATAGCGATACTGTCTTATATTGGTATGTCTTCCTGTGCATGTTCGCACTACAGAACGAAGCCAGTATCTGCATATGTTCTTGCAGTCCCGCAGCCTGCTCTCCTCGTCTGTTCGTCTGAACACGATTGGCCCGTACGGAGCCCAGCAATTGCTCCTGCACACCGTTCGTCCACTCGTAGACGCGGAGATGTCCCGCTGTAAAGACCTCACGACAGGCCTCCTAGCTTCGTCCCAAAACGCAGAGCAAGATGGTCTCGACGACGACGCGATCCGCGGACCCACGATGACCTGGCCGCTGGGCGAAATCCTTACGGCCCGCCACGATCTGCAGCATTCGCGCATTTTCAACAGCTAGGCAGTATACACGCGCGCGTCCGCTATGGATACACTCTCGGCACATACTACATACCCGCAGTAGAGGATACAACAAGAACTTGCCCCGACGACTACGATGCCTTGACTAGGGCCAGGCGCGCCGACACCTCCGCTTGTGACCGTACGAGGTTCGCCAAGTACGATACAGTGAGGGTATCCTGTTGGGGTCAAGCCGCGTAAGCTGGGTTCCACCGCGAATGGTCAAGTGGGATAGGAAACGTACCTGGAGGTGGGAGTTGAACTCTCCCCTTTCGAGATCCTCGGTGCTGGGCCCGAGCGCGTCCATGAGGTAGCGGCCGATTGCGGCGTCGCCCTTGACCTCACCGGAGAGGACGGACTGGACATAGGAAAGGACGCGGTCGAGCATCTCGTATACGGAGACGAGAGAGCGCTCGAGCAGCTCGAGGTCGCTAGAGGGGTTGGTGAAGGTAGCGTTGACAGAGTCGGAGAGGTTAGAGGTAAGGAGGTCAACTGAGAATGTACAACTTGATCAAACCAACTGAGGAAGGAATATTATGGATGAGACGTACGGCCACTGCGCTCGGCATCGTTGAACCTCAATTCACAAGGGATAGGTACGAATACGCAGTTTTCGGGTTTAGGGTTCACACCCACTGGTGATCTGCAAGGATCATTTCTGTCAGTCCTGTTTCAGCGTAAAAGCAAAGCAATTTAGACTCACCCGACATATGCCTGGACACCTGCCTTCTGGCCCTCCTCGACACCAGTGTTCAACGCTAGGTGGATTGCTTGGTGTGGTGCTGTTTCTTGGGAGTAGAAGTTTTGGATGAGGGCAGAGTAGGTGTTCAGGTTTGACCCGGTCGAGTACCTGTTCAAATGCATGAAGATACGAACATCTCCATACAAATAATCATGGACCAGCGCACCATCCTACAATGACCTCCTTCGGGTTAACCTTGTGATGGAGATCGTACATCGTGCGGTGGTACTCCATGTCCACTGCAACCTGCACCTCCGTCTCGCTATGGAGAACGGCAAACGCGGAGCGAACCTCCACCTCGCCGTTATCCGAGCGCGTTCCTAACAGGGTCCCAATCACGCGTTCTTGCGCATCTGTTCTGCGGAGGTAGTGGTCCAAGATCGAGAAGAGGGCTACGGGGTGGACCGTAACGGACGTAGGAGGGCGTCTGGACATGAGACGCATTCAAGTGATTAGCACATGCTCTTGGTTTCGGATTCGACCAATATCGGACGTACCCTGGCGTAGATATGAAGCCAGGCGCAGTGTTTTGGATGAATACCGCAGATGACGGGGGCCCGAGAGGCATTTTGACAGACAGATGTAAGAAAGCTGAGGACAAGCGGGACGGAGTCTTCATAAATTAAGCGCCCATGCGGGCCAAAAAGTAGTCGGCAACGCCCGGGCGTCGCACTCTACACCTTCCTCCACGTCGGTCACAATCCACATCCCAAAATGCCCTCAGAAGAGACAAAAGTGCGCCCTTCATGTTCAGATATGTTGTCATGTGTATCATAAACCTTGAACTACAGGAGAGAATCATCAAGGCCGTTGACCTGGCACGCGTACGTTGTCCTTGAGCAGGCACCCACTCCCATGTCATCGGCGTTCCTCACCATGTCACTGCACACGCAGATTGTTGTCCACTATGGCTGGATTCCGTTCATTATCTACGTTGGCTACACGAGGAGCAATCCCCAGCCGTCGCTGATCAAGTGAGTTCCTTTATTTTCTTGCCATGTTGTCAGGCTGCCGACCTCCTTCTGCAGGCTTATCAGCCCACTTGCATAATCACGCCCGTATACTTGTATACTTAGTACGCACGACACCTTAATTCGAGCTCCATTCATTGTTAGACTGCCAATATGCTGTGTCTCTTCGTTGTGGCCGGTCCCCGCTTAGGTGAGTACTATGATATGCGTTCGTCCGTCTACGATGATATACGTCGTGGTGGCGTCATTGCGACGCTCCGAACCCTCTTCGCCCTGTAACCTCTCTCTAGGAATGGTTTCTGGGTGATGTTGATGTGAGGACATGACAAGGCCAGATCTGAACCTTCATCTCTTTCCCAAAAGCGCCAGACAAGAATGCTCATAACAACTTCACAGCAGGATATCAATACATCCACAACAAGAAGACAACAGTAAGAAAGCCGCGGAATTAGTCTTCTCTAGAACAGTCTATAGGTACACCCTTCTCAGATCAGCCGCTCCTGTGATTCTCTTGCAGATGGGACATAGCTTGGTCGACCCAAGGCAACGCAGCCAACATTCGCGGCAGCAGGTATGCCAGCACCCAGTCGAGACGGTGGGTTCAGAATATGGATCCAAGCAAATACGGCACAGCAAGGACGTCGAAGACGACACTTTCGTGGACTCCTACGTAGGGGTCAGGTCTAGTCGAAGGACATAGTAGAGGACCGCACGCTCACCAAGAGTTTGACCTTATTCTCCAAGGCCCTAACCATAGCAGAGCGGTCGCCACTTCTTCGCGCAAGTTCCACCGCAAGGTCGACTTGTTCCGCGTCGCCCACTCCCATCACTTCGTCCATCATTCGCTTCGCATCTTCCACTTGCTGACGGACGACTTTCCCCTCGGCAACGAGATCTTTCAGAGACTTTCCCTTCCTGGGGTCCCTCTCTGGTACAACAGCCTCAGTGCCTCCTGAAGCCACCGCCCCGTCGACATCGACGTCAGCCTCAGTGCCTGCATCCGACTGTGCTCCGCTAACTTCAGCAGGATCCACTGATGGTGCAAGCACGTCGTGTTCGGTGAACTGGGGCGCGCCAAATAGGACTTCGTCCTCGCCATCCACGTCGATATCCTCGTCAACATCCTGGTCGTTACGGTTGCGTATGTCGAACCCAGTACCTGCGTAGCGGCCAACAATTCGGTTCGCGTCCTAACTGCAATTGTAGATCGCGTACCTTGAAAACTTGCTCCTTCCATGACCCCATAGTGCCCATCGTCACCATCAATATCAATGTCCCCATCCAACTCTGCGTCTGCGCTGCCTTTCCTCTCTCTAGCCTGTCCCCGCCTCCGCTCCTCCTCCTCGGTCGTCAACCTCAGGAACGCCAGACACGAGTCCACATGCGCCTCCACCACGTCCACGTCTCCCTTCACGAACTTCGCGCACACCGGACAGACCTGCCCCTCGCCCTCCCCGTCCGCCCCGCGCTGCCTCGTGCCCCACCAACGATTGTCCTCGTCCTCCCTCGTGAGCTCGCGCAGCTTCGCATGCCGCTGCTTCCGATGCTTCTTCAGCATGCGCAGCGTCTTCATCGTCTGCTCCAATATCGCCTCCGAGGTCGAAGAGGATCCCGGCTTGAGGCTCTGGCGCGCCTTCAATGCAGAACGTCGTGTCCGGGCACTCGAGCTGCGTCCGGCCATCCAGTTGGAACGCGTTATTCACGGACGCATAGAAGTAGCATGTACGCACCTGTCCTCAGGCTCAGCCTCGCCCAATACTTCCGTAGACCCAACGGACCGTATTATTTCCTCCAATCTCTCGGTCTCTAAATTTGCATGCTTGCCTAGCAACCTGAGGGGAATAGCTTCGTCACACACTGGGCATCTGCGTGTCTCTGCGCGTTTAGCTAGATGGCAGGCACGTTCAGTCTGCCTGAACTCCATAAATGTGATGTAAGTTCCAAGACCTACGCTTCTTCACCGGCACTGCGGGTTGTTTCTCGCGGGTTCGTGTAGACTGCGGAGCGTCGGTAGCATCGGGGGACGATGAATCGCTCGTTTGTTCTTCCTCGCTCAATGTATCCTCCACGGCCCGTTTCTTCCCCCTGGCCAGTCCAGTGAGCAGCACAACTTGACGCTTCCGAACAAAAACGCACTTCGAAGCTCGGCGAACAGACATACTGTCCAAATAAACCCGTAGAATATTTTGGGTGACAATACAGCTCTCCCAGAGATTGTGAGCGGTTGCCGAGAACGTCGTAGACTGGATGGATTGACCTCCGCTCTTCTGGATGTCGGGCGCGCACCCCGCTAACTGACGCGCTCGTCATGTGACTATCATTCTCCGATGTAATCGGACACACAATGGGTTTCAGTAGGAGCTCGAAGTAACGATGATATTCACGCGGAGAACTCCTTTTCCAAGTATCATAATACAGCTTGCATATCTTCTGGTTCTCATACGGAGTACAGCTAGAGACGGCACTGGCTAGCCCTCAAAATCCCGTATTTCAGCATGAGTGGCGCCGTTCAAAGACGCATCCGTCTCACAGCTTGCCCTTGATGATGTCCGCAGCTGGCAATGAAAGTTAGCCTCGTGTTGGGGTTGTGAAAATGAAGACATACCTTGCTCGGCGATAGCGTACACAGTAGCTGAAGAACAACAAATTGTCAGTCTTCTAGCACATCACCATGATATTCCGTTTACTCGCCTTGAGGATGAGCAGCTACGTGCAGAGGAAGCACTGAAAGATCGGCTATCCTGAGGTTCTTCGTGCCATAGACCTGATGGCGTATGAGCGCCGTCTGAAGATAACCTCCCTAGACCAACATACCTGGAGTTTAGGATCGACCACCCCGCCATTGGCCTTCGGTAGCATCGAACAAGAGCTCGCAGTGTCTGCAGAATGTCCATTAGCGAACGCAAGACAACAGGGACATGATGAGCTACATACGCCATGTGGTCGACATGATCTTCTTGATCCAGTCTGCACGACTATTCATGATCATCTGAACTAGCTTAGGTATTGACACTACAACTTACCGACGATCTGCTCATCGGTCTGTACATCGGGCCCAGGATTGAGCTCTTTGGCTATGAAGACGTCAGTGTCAGTCCCGTCGAGGTTTATTGATCACGCATAACGCACCCGTCATCTCCTTCAGCGGCGAGATTTCGCGAAGACGCCTCGTGAACTTGACCATCTCGACCCATACTTGCAGATCTTTGCGGAAGCTCCTCAGCAAGTTGTCCTGCTCACATAAGGAGATGGACTGACCAACTTCCTCATCGAAATAACGAGGGTCGAACGCAGGGTCGACGGACGGGTCCTTCGAGGTCGCGTGCTACAAGTACACATATATCAGTCTGTTTAGCCAAGGCAAAGACGAAGCAGACGCACAATGGTACCCCTCGAGAACGTATGGTTCATTGCCACGTAGAAGGAGACGTAGCGCTTGCCTTTCTCGGGAGGGTCTAGGTGATCATCACGTCAAGCGATGCGAAGACAAAACTTGACCGCGAGAGAGCTTACTGGGCGCTGAGTTGCATCCAGGGAAGCTGATGAATTCTTGACCAACGCCGTTCTTCAGGCGTTCAAGGGAGATCTTGTATTGCTCCAAAAGCCCAGGGGGATAGCTGTTGGCGTTCTTCGCGATCTTCTCTTCAGCATCCTTGATGATCTCCCCCGCCCGAGGACTAATTTGATCAAGTCTAGCGAATGAAAATCCGATGATGCCAGTGGTGAAGAGACCAGTTCCCGCAGTGCTACGAGAGGGTCAATCGAAAAACAAGCATCGGAACATGAAGCAGAACATACTGTAGTTCCAGATGCTTCGCGGCAGTAGCCGGGTCCGCTAATAGATCCAGCGTGTCGAAGGGAACGTCATCCCGGAGTTCTACAGATTGGGGTCAGCACACCCCTTATTGACCAGACTCGATATGCGTACCAAAGCTGACACCAACAATCATATGTTCCTGAACGTTGGTTCCAACTCCTGGCAGGGCGACCTTGGTCGGGATCCCCAGGTTGCGAAGAATGTTTGGGTTGCCGATACCGGAAAGTTCCAGGATCTGTGGGGTCTTCAGAGTACTGGAGCGACTCGGCCGTGCGTGTTTAGATTACAATGCAGGACCTGATCATGTAAGCGTACTCACCCAGTGCTGAGGATGATCTCCTTATTGGCGTGGACAGCATAGGTCTCGCCGCCGTGATCAAACTCAACGGACTCGGCGGTAAACTCAGAATCATCCTCTGAAGCAGGAAGAACGCGGCGCACGTGCGCAGCGACGAGTACAGTAAAGTTCGGCCGATCTTTGTTCGGAAGATAGAACGCCTAGAGAAGACATACCGAATATTACAAGATACACACGGACTGGCAAACAAGACTGGACACACCGTAGTCGCATAAGAGCGAGTATGCGTCTTAGGGTCATACGTACAGGGTGCAAAGTACGTCCCGTGAGTCTATGATCAAGCAAATCAAAATCCAACCTGTACCATACTCCGTCACGAGCCACTCACCTGCCCGTTCAGCTTCGATATGGCAATGCATATATTTTGTTCAATTTAACACCGCGAATGAAAACACACCATGAACGAACTCACAGGTCTGGGAGCGGGAGGGATGCCGGCGTTGATCAAAGTCTGCATGTGAAACCATCGTCAATGCTAATACAGCATTCACGCACAAAATGCTTACCTCTTGCACCTTCAGCTCACCATCATCAATTGTGTACGGGTAAGCAATGGTGAGAGGACCTATCAAGCAGAGATGTGTCAATGAGGACAGAAACCTGCCCAATACATGAGCGCTTGCCCTCTGTTCCCAGGTTCCATGTGTCGAACTTGAGACCCTTGCTCAATTGAACATCCTTCGGCGGAGGAATGAAGCTACAATGCATATTTAGAAGCACCGTTGGCGTTAGAAGATTAGAGCACCCACCCCTCTGTACGGTGAATGAACTTCTCGTAGTTCTTCCAGTTCCAACCAGGGTTGCCGAGACGTTCGATATCTGTCGCCAGGTTTTGGGTACCACGCTCAGAGGATCTGACATTGAGACCCACCATCGATGTCTTCCGCTGGCGGCTTGATCCAGCACAAGAAGTTGATCGCCGAGCTTCCACCTAGCCCCTTGCCTCTGCGGCCAGTGTTATCAGGATTTCAACGGGACACAGAGCTGACTAACCTAGCCCAAGAATGAGCCGTGTCCCCGGTTGACTTCTGCTTCACCTGTCATCCCATGCATATGTCAACGCATTGACAGTCGTGAGTACGAGACCGGGGCATACCGTGTGGTGGTCCCAGGCGTAGGCAGCCTTCCCAAAGTGGCTGCCGTACGAAGCAGGACGCACTGCATATAGTGAGCTTTATCGCCGTTATCGGGTGATGGGTGAACCCACAAATAGCCATATCGCCGATGTTAGCATTGCCCGCCTCCAAAAGGAGTACAGTAACGGCAGGGTCCTCAGATAGTCGCGCTGCGACGGTCAGTCCAGCGGTCTGTTCACAGATGAATCAGTCTACGTCTTGAAATAGTGAGAGATCATATGAGCGATGGATGCATACACCTCCACCTATCAGATGCGAGCAGATGAATATAACGAGCTTCGGACGAGATGGACAGGCGGGAACATACCGCAAACGATGTAATCGAAGGACTTCCCCTTAACGTCGTCGATAGTTGCAGACATGGTGAGGACGTCAACTTCAGATGGGACGTTGGTACTGAGTGGCTCGTTCAACAATAGAGGGAGCAAGGGGCAACCTGGTGAGTATAACGGCGAGCATATAGGGGGTTCTTATAGGATAGCTCCCGGGGCTTAGCAAATGGACCGTTGTGTACGCTAGCGCTGGGCCTTCTTGGACGTGCTTCGCAGCTTCTCGTTCTTGATGTGTTGACGACCTGCCCCCCGCGCCGAAGACGCTTGACGTCTCTTCACGTACCTTGACCCCAAAGCGACTTACCGCAAGCGGTCGGAGAAGCACCATAAATATACTGCAGTGGACTCCCGCTTACGAAGAGATATCTCCGCCATCTTTCTTGTACTCACGCGAAGCCGTAAGGCTGGTGCTACCCCAGTCTGGGTCGATGTCTGGACTCCACTCGCCTTACGCACGCCGCGGGGCTCGTCAACTGACAGGCGTTTCAAAGTCGGCACCGCCACTGGTATGCTCGGCTAGCTCAAGTCCTCGTTCATCCTTTCGACATCCGCGCCAAACTGGAACGTTGGCTTTGGAGGTAGATTGGTTCGTCCCTTGGCGATACAGCCGGCGTCTTGTGTGTCAAGTCCCACGGACTCGGGCTTCTCTTCGTCGCAACAGCAACCTAGACGTGGAAGGCGAAGCTCATCATATTGTGATCAGAACGTATGCAATCACACGAAGTCGCGGGATCCAACCGGTATATTGATTCGAGCGTCGAGAATCCAAGGCGTTGCGGAGCTGGCTCCCCGCGCGCGATGCAACCAACAACGAGTAAGCAAAGCCGACTTGCGAGAGCTTATTGGCACCTTCCTTCTGGTAGCAGGGATCCAGGCGATACGTGCTCACGTAAAGGAACACAGACGATCGCAAGTGCTCCGATGGTCGTCGGAGGGCCAAACATGGAGATACTCCTGGCGTTGTGTCCTCAATAGGGTAAAGTCCTAGAACGATCACCCTACTCCACCAGATCCCAATACACAAGAAGTCAGCTCAGTGCAAGTGCAAAGGTGGCTAAATGGATCATACACACACACGGCGTAGGCTAGCGACGAACGGCTTATTCAATTGATCCCACCACGCACGCCGGAGTAGTTGAGAAGTTACGTTGAACAATCTTCTGGCGGGCGCGCGTTGAGGGGAGACGCCCCAATAATGGTCCTCTGATTCGCAGGGGCTGTCGTTATAGGGATTCATAAGAGGCACTGCGGAGATGGTCAGACAATCTAGACGGCTCGGGAAGGCAGACAAGACGCACGACTATGTTCAAGCTGGCGGCCGGAAGCACATGTCAGGACCTTCCCTGGGAAGTATGGTAGCGGACCCATCCTGGTTCCCTCCAACTGCCAGGCTTGAGAACAGACGGGATCACTTGGATGCATTCAGTATGACAGAGGAAGATGGGATAACTTCCGGAGCTCTACAGGGCATATGTCAATCTGCCAGACGTCCTCAGATATCTGGGACCTTAGGCACTGAGCGGGAGATAAGTTGAACGCGACCTTACGGCAGTGAGAAGAGTGTCACAGGCCGTACTGTTTCGTCCATATTCTGACCACAGTTGTCAGACAGAAAAGGTTTGCTGAGCTGAGAAATTTATGTAACGAACATAGCCTAGTTCAAGGAGGACAGATCTACTAGGACGGACGGAGACGTTCGAAGGTAGCCCGTGTGAGCACGCGCCTGTGAAGAGTCCCGAGGGAACGTGGCGCGTACACTTGCGCCACAAGCGTAGCGCTCTCGTCTATCTTCCACCATCGCTAAATCCTTGGGTGCTATGATATCCTACCCGTCCTGTTTGCGATTCGAGGCTAAGCCTCGTTTGCGTCGTTCAGTGACTATCGGCGTTCCATATACTGCTAGGGCGATTACCTGCGACCTGCAGCACTTCAAACTCAGAAACAGCGACGACTGGGACAGCTTGCTGAGGTAGGCCACCACTGGTTTCACATGCATCGCACACAGCCGCCGCCGGAAGATGTGCTTTGCGCGGATGCCAGGAGTACCTGTGTGAACGGAAGCAGACACGCTGCCCTGCCTGCCGACGGTCCGTCTACCGGCCCCTCATAGCAGCCATATCCTCCGCGGAGCACGCAAGCCCGTGGCCATCACGGTGTTTCGCCGATCATATGGACAGAGCAGGTGGGTTGTGTCGTTGTCGTCCCCAATTTGAATGGCGAATCGCCTGCGGCAGCAGGTTGAGATCCTCCTCCCCGCTCCCGTGACGCAGGGTTTTTCCGTGCACGGCTCCCCCGTGTGCGCTACATGCGACCTCATCTAGGACTTCGCTCTCATCATAGCGCAGACGCATCATCATATGGCCTATGTCCGGGAACGCGTACCCTTATGTCGCGGGCTTCCGCCACAGACTCCTCAAGCTCGGGCAGCGTGCATCATGTACGAACGTTGTCTCGAGGATGCGTATAAATGCGCACCAGATGCTCAGACTGACGGCAAAAGGACGAACCCAAAGAAGCCATGATTCTCCTCCCTCTCCTGCTGCTCTCGTTCTCCTGGCTCGGGAGCGCCCTGACTTACCACGGCGCTGATATCTCCTCGTTGACTGTCGTGGAGGAGGCGGGAGTGCACTTTAGGGATAACGGCAAAACCTTGCCTTTTGAGATTATCCTGAAGAACCATGGCATGAACGCTGCGCGTGTTCGTATCTGGACCGCCGGACAGTACAACCTGCAATACGGCCTTGCTCTTGGGAAGCGTATCAAGGACGCTGGGATGACGCTCATCGTCGACCTGCACTTCAGCGATACATGTCTGTACTCTCACCTAAACGTCATACTTCATGAAATCTGATTTTATGCTATCGATAGGGGCCGACCCGGGTCACCAGTCCATTCCCTCCAGTTGGCCCACCGACTTGAACGGTTTGAACACGCAGATCTATTCGTGAGTAGCCATACGAAGCTGCCCCATTCTATTATCGATCCAATGCCATCACAGCTACACACAGAATGTCACTAAGAGCTTTGCGAACCAAGGCACCCCCATTGATATCCTTCAGGTCCGTCTTTCCTTCGTGTATGCTTCCATGATTCACAGCCAACGCCGCTCTCGCGTCATTGCACATGCCTACCATAGGTCGGCAACGAGATCAACAACGGTCTACTCTGGCCAGTGGGCGAGGTTTCCTCAGCTGGGTACCACCCCCTCTCCGAGCTCCTCCACTCCGCCATCAACGGTGCCAAGTCCGTCGCCTCGCCCAAGATCCTCATCCACCTCGCCAACGGCTGGGACTGGTCAGGCCTCGACTCCTGGTTCTCAAACGTATACGTCCCCGGGGCGCTCTCCGCCGAGCAGGTCGACATCGTCGGCGTCTCGTTCTACCCGTTCTACGACGCCGGCGCGACCCTCTCCGCGCTCAAGTCGAGCCTGACGAACTTCACGAAGAACTTCGGGAAGCCCATAGTCGTCGCCGAGACGGACTGGCCCGTGAGCTGCTCGGGCGTATCCTTGACGGAGCCGAGCATCTCCGTGTCGGCGAGCGGACAGCAGACCTGGACGAACGACATCAAGAACATCTTGGCTGGACTTCCCAATGGGAGGGGCCAAGGGATCTGTACGTGTTGCCCTTGTATTCTTAGTCTCCGCGATCGGAAGAATTGACATTCGGACAGTCTATTGGGAGCCTGGTTGGGTCGGAAGCGCGAACTTGGGATCTGCCTGCGCGGTACGTCTTCCAAGAAGTTCACACCTGTGTCGACATGCACTCATGTGTCATAATGCAGGACAACCTCTTGGTTGACTCTTCGGGAAACACCCGCACTTCGATCAACATCTTCAGCCAAGACATGTGAATGAGGGCTGAGGGAACAAAAAACGCGTTTTGATTGCCAGCGTAGTCTTATACACAATGCCATTGCTCGAGTCATGAGAATTAATCGACATGTCTTGCCGGTGAATTTGTTGTGATCGTTCCGGCCTCGCCCTGCGGCTCGGACACCGACGGCGCGAAGCATGAGATTTCCGAGACCGTCCGACACAGTGATGCGCGGGCGCCAAGATGAGATCCCCGCACGGATCGGGACTCGGGAGGGGAATCGAAACACCTCCATCTGACCCCTCGGACCGCTGGTCTTATACATACCCCTAGCATTTGGTCCCTACGCGTGTTGTGTCTGCCCTCTTCACTTAGCTGTCGCGGTCAACTACCATTTCTTGGTTATCATATACTCTATGCGGCCGGCGACGTTGAGACCACGCGTTTCTGCGTCAATACTCCGCAGAGCTCCGTCTAGCGCGCTCGGTCGTCATCGCACCTCCTCGCGTCCAGTGCCTCGGGCAACTGTCCCGAGAACTCGACACTATTCCGCCATCGCAACACAGAAGGAGGAGAGCCATTGTGGAGGCAGGGCATTAGCAGTCAGAGATGAGTCTTCGTATGCTTCAGGTGAGTAGCATTGAATTTCTACATGAAACGCTCTCATCTCCCCTCTAGCCCCCGCACAATCTCCGCTAGGGCAGTATCGTAGACTTGTAGATTCTGGTACATTAAGGCCCGATGATCATCAAACGCGGATTATCGAAAAGCTACAACGGCTACATGACGACCTTCTACGCTACAAACCACCCCATATCTCGCATTCGCCGCCTTCGCCATCACTCGTGCGTTTAATCCATCTCCAGAGGGTCGCTTGCACTCACAACCGCTTGTCTTTCAGTTCTCTCGCTTCTTTGGGAAGCCATCGGAGGGACCCATAACACCACCAGAAGGTTTGCCGAAGGGTCTATATCTCTACGGGGATGTAGGCACTGGCAAGACCATGCTCATGGACCTCTTCTACAACACGCTACCCTCACACATCACCCGCAAGCGGCGCGTGCACTTCCATGCGTTCATGATTGACGTGCACAAACGTATACATGCCGCGAAGGCGAAGCTTGGACACGCAGGAGGAGACCCCATTGCGCCCGTCGCTCGCGACCTTGCCTCCGAGGCGTACGTGCTGTGCTTCGACGAGTTCCAGGTGCGGCGAACTCACCTACTCCTGCAAAGCGGTCAGAGCTGAATGGTGCGTGCGCTAGGTCACTGACATTGCAGACGCAATGATCTTGCGACAGCTCTTCGAGAGGTTATTGAACCATGGCGTTGTCTGTGTGATGACATCAAAGTGAGCATCTTCCCTCCACATATGGTACCCTAGTCTCATGTCTCTCAGTCGTCATCCCGATGACCTCTACAAGAATGGCATTCAGCGATCCAGCTTCGTACCATGCATCGAGCTTCTGAAGGAACGCTTCGAGGTCACGGACCTCGATTCGGGAACTGGTACGTTGCATTCAGATGATGTCGCTCGCGGCTTGGCTGACGTGTTCGAAGACTACCGCCGTATACCTCGATCGCTATCGCACGTGTACTATGATCCTCTCACCCCAGAGAATAGGGCAGAAGTCGAGAAAGTCTTCCGAGCTTTTACCTCTGATCCCTCTGACCCCGTTATCCCCAACCGCAAGTTGCACACCTGGGGTCGCGAAATTGTCGTGCCTGAGAGCTCAAGCACTGTGGCGAAGTTCAGCTTCCCAGACCTCTGCGGCAAGCCCATGAGCGCAGCAGACTATATTGAGATCACGAAGAACTTTGGCACGATTTTCGTCGTGGATGTGCCGAAGATGGGCTTGAGCCAGAAGGACATGGCACGCAGGTTCATCACGTTCATCGATGGTACGTCATCTTTCCGGTCTCTGCACGCGGCTTTGCATTGACCAAGCGTTCTTCTAGCCTGCTACGAGAGTAAGGTATGTGTTAGCTCGGAAAGTGCTACGAGGCTCAGAGTGACTGAATGGTACTGTGCTACACCGTTCCCAGACGAAGCTGTTCGTGTCTTCCGAGGTGCCAATATACCAAATATTCTCCGACGATCCCAACAGTAAGGCAGGGGAGATCTCCGACCACATGCGAAGTGTCATGGATGATCTGGTACGTATCGTGGTTCCATCCAGTAGCATCAACGAGTACACTGACGGCCTCGGCACGACAGGGTCTCCCGAGCGACTTGGTCGGCGCCAGTTCTATGTTCACCGGTGACGAAGAGTTGTTTGCGTTCGCACGGTGTTGCTCTCGGCTGGTTCAGATGGGCAGCAAAGAGTGGGCAGAGACAGCGGGTGCTCGCTAGCCTGTGGGGCCTAGCTGTGGACCACACACGTTCATATACGTCACATACGGGTGCACCATCTAGTTACATACACTCGTTTACTGCGTCGATGTATGCATGTCGTATTTTCCGGACAACACTCGCGCTGTATCTAATCATAATCTAGGTTTGTTCTGCCAGGTGCGACCGCGTTATCGGCGATGCGCGAAGGCGGCCACTGGGATGATATAAACCATTGCCAGTTGCACCCCACACATCGACCGTTATCGTGATTACACCACGACCCTCATCCTTACCACCATCACCCTGTCCCACAATTGCTATCATGTCTCACAGCGCTGACACAACGGATGGGAGGGCTTCCCCTTTCCGGCCGGCGCTTCTGGTCGTCGACATACAGGAGGACTTCTGCCCGCCCGTACGTATGTGCAGTCCACACGTCTCCCCATCGGTGCCCCCAAAGCCGCTCTGACACACGTCCACCTCCCGCGCAGGAGGGCGCGTTGGCGGTCGAGGGCGGACGCGACATCGTCCCGCTCATCAACGACCTCCTCCAGCTGCCCTTCGTGCTCAAGGTCGCGACCAAGGACCACCACCCGCCCGACCACGTCTCCTTCGCGTCGAACCACCCGGGCGCGCAGCCCTTCGTGTCCACGACGACGATCGTGAACCCCGCGAACCCGCGCGAGACGTACGAGACGCGGCTCTGGCCGGCGCACTGCGTCGTCGGGACGCCCGGCAACGCGCTCGTGCCCGAGCTCGACGCCGCGCGCGTCGGCCACGTCGTGCTCAAGGGCCGCGAGCCGCGCGTGGAGATGTACTCCGCGTTCCGCTCGCCGCTGCGCGACCCGCCGCTCGCGAGCGCGGTGAGCGACCTCGCGGAGCAGCTCGCGGCGGCGCGCGCGACGGACGTGTTCGTCGTCGGGCTCGCGGGGGACTACTGCGTGAAGAACACCGCGCTCGACAGCGCGCGCCTCGGGTGGAGGACGTACGTCGTCGAGGAGGGCACGCGCTGCGTCGGCGGGGACCGGGCGTGGGCGGAGACGGTGGCGGAGATGCGGGCGGAGGGCGTCGAGGTCGTGCACGCCGATGGCCCGGAGGTCGAGTCCGTCAAGGCGCTGTCGTCGTAGCGTCGGGCAGAGAGGGTCTGCATGGGCTTCGTGTGGGCTTTTTGGGCAAGTCCGGTCACTGATGACCTTACGGTCAGGTTAGCCCGCTAACCTCACTTTCACACTGCAGATACACACAAGGATTGGCACAAGTTAGCGGTTGTCGGCAGTCTACCGCCATGTAGCGTCGTGCCATATACATATATACGCACTCTGGCGTTCACAGGATGCGACAGTGGGGATATACTGTGCATCATGCCAGAAGCGAATCTGCGCGAACAAGACTCGGAAATGAACAAGAACAGATCGGGAGGCGCAAGCCGACTCAGACCTCCATGAGCGCGAATGCATCCTATTCGGCGATTGGAGCAGATACAAAGAAGTGAACCATACGCTAGTCGAGTAGATAGCAATGCATAGAAGATCCGGCATCCACAGTAGTCGCAAGAACGATAGTCAAGAGTCCGAGACGTCTGTATCGATGAATAAGGGTAGCATAAAGATTTCCCCGCACGTCTGCATAGGTTCTCGCCCTCCCGCCGCACTCCTGTCGTATTTCTTTCGAGCCCACGGGAATCACACGAGCCAAGTACAAGAGGACCGACGCCAGTAGGGAAAAACGTCGCGAACTGGAAGGCGCTCCATGGAGAGGAGACGCGCGAAGCGTCGAGTCAATCGTCGTCCATCGAGAGAGGGGGCCACAAACCTACTCCCGCCTCGCGCTACCTTCTCACCACACAGATGCACCCCGCAGCGCAGTCACGGCGTCGCAGCGTGGGCGCCGGAGTCGGGCACCCCAGTCCTGCAAGACGAGAGCGCAATCAAGGACCATCCAAGACGGGAGGGACGCACAGGCAGGGAGCGCGGGTGTGTAGGAAACTACGTACGCGACGGGGAGACGGTGCGCGCCCTTGCCTTGCGTCTGACGTCTGACACGGTCACCGGATCGAGTACTTACCACCGCGACAGCTGCTCGACGTCCGCGCTCGTCTCGCGGCCCAGCACCATCTCCGCGACGACCCGCCCCGTGCCCAGGCTCAGCGCGATCCCCCACGGCCCGTGGCCCGTCGCGACGAACACCCCGCCCCTCCCGTCCTTAGACCGCCCGTGTCCGTGCGGCTTCAGCCCGTCCCCGAGGTCCGCCTCGTGCATGCGCGCGATGATCGGGCGCCCCGTCGCGCTCACGGGCCGGAAGCACAGCGCGTGCCCCTGCACCTCGACGTCGTCCCCGCACAGCGCGCGCCCGACGGCGAGCAGTCGGGCCACCTCCGCGGGGTCGGCGTGCGCGTCGGTCGGCAGCGCCGGGAGCGCGGTGTGCGGCGGGTTGAGGCCGCCCAGCCAGACGTCCCCGTTCGCGCGGGAGAAGATCTCGGGCGCGAACCCCGCCGCGTCGGTGAACACTGCGTGGCAGGGGCCGGGAGCGCGCTCTGCGCCGTCGGGCACGGCGGGGGGCGGCCAGTGCTTAGTCCTGAGCGTCGCCGAGTACCCCGCCAGGTGCGCGATGCGCGGCATGCGGCTCGCGTTCGGGAAGAGCGTCGCGTACACGCGCGGCGTCCAGCATCCGGCGGCGATGACGATGTTCTCGCACGGGATGTCGACGGTCCCCGCGCGCGCGGCCGACTGCGGGGGCACGGTGTACTCAATGCGGAGCCACCTCGCGCCGCCTGGGTCGCTCTCGTCCTCGACGAGCGTGGTCGCGCGCGCGGGGTGGTGGAGAGTGACGCCGGCGGCGAGACACTGCTCGAGCAGGAACTCGCACAAGCGGCGTGGGACCCTGTATAAAGAAGGCTGATATAGGACGGGGCGCGGGCGACGAGGACGGGGCGAGGGGACTTACACCTGCGCGGTCGACGTCCTGTCGGATAACACCTCGAGCGCCCCCGGGTTCGCGAGCAGCCACTGAGGGAGATCGCGAGAGGTTGAGGCGGGCGCGCTCTCGGACGGTGCTTTCTCTACGGCATCCGGACCGTCGGTGGCAGCAGTTGCGCGACTCGCGCCACAGAGGAGCCAGTCTAGGCCTCCCTGTCCGAGACTGCTGTCAAGTCCGGAAGGGTCCCCGTGACGGTCTTCGGTGCCTGGTACTCCGTCCAGCAGAGACGGGGTGTCGCTCCCCTGGGTACGGTGCATTGGGCTTTCAGACGGGGTGGCACCAAGGTCGCTGCTCGCGGGCACAGACGCGGGCGCGGGGGTCGGCGCGTCTGCATGCGAGTCGTCGGAGTGATAGGTGTGGTCAAGAGAGTAGGAGACGGACTCGGAGTAGCCCCAGCGCGCGCGGCCGTTGTGCTCTTCTGCGAGGGCGCGGTGGAGGTCGAAGGAGAGCGCGCCGAGGGAGGCGACGGCGGGAGCAAACCAGTCCTTGGCGAGAAAGCCTGCGGCCTTTCCGGATGCGGAGGAGAACAGCTCCGGGGCAGGGTCGACGAGGTGGATTCTGTGATCGGGGGGCGCAATGCGGGCGAGAAAGTGGGCTGATGAGAGGCCGATGATGCCAGCACCGAGAATCACTGTCGTCGGCATTCTCGTGTATGGCAGGCAGCCTCGGGCAGGTTCAGGAAGGGGGTGCAACGCAGACAGCCCAGACTCACGGCCCATGGAACGTTAAGTATCATCATCATGTCCTCTCCCAAACATGCCGTCCTCCGTCCTCCTCCCATGCCGTCCTGTTTGGCCTTCGATCCTCATCGAACCGTATAGAACGAATGACTTCACCGTCCTGCCCACTAGCGCCAATCTATCCCCATCGGGCGCTATCCGTTTGAATCCAAAGTCATGCCCGCTCTTCCTCGTGTCCCAAGCGAATCCTCACAGCTTCTGATCGCGCTCGTATGATACAAAATACACTGCGTTTGCACATTCAAAAGTCCTTCCACCCCCGAGCTCAGCTGGCACCGAGTAGCTCAGATGCCGGTATTCGACTGCCGGCCCTTGGTATCGACCGCGAACGAGCCCTTGCTCAAATTCGCCACCCCGTCTCCGGTCCTGATCCCCTTCCCAGACTCCTGCTTGCCCTTGTTCAAGATCTCGGTGACGACGTCGACGTCTTTCGACGTGCCAAAGTCGTTCTCGAGCTGCTGCTTCGAAGGGCGCCCGAGGATGCCCTGCGCTCCCTGGTTCGACCAGAAGACGTCAAACGCTAATCGGGGCGGATCCAGCTCAGCAGCGAGTAGGCTTGGGGCAAGCGGGGCCACTCACAGTCGACGACCTCGGCTAATGGGATGGTCCTGGATCGATTACAGTCAGTCAGGCGTGCACCTGAGTAGCGGCACATCGGCGTATTTACGTGTCTGCGAGTGATCGCGTGAGTGACGGCGTAGATGGGGCTGCAAGACTGTGAAGACATACCTCCCTCCTTCCATCGCTGGTACTGCGCGCAAAGAACGACATCTCTAAGCTGTCCACCAAACAGATGACGGGAGGCATACCTCTTGGGGGTTCACGATGACGATGTACTCTTCGTGGGCCTCCACGGAGGGCTTGTACACGATCTTGGTTAATTCGCGGCCCATGTTGCTTGCAGTGGTGATGTGTGTGGGAAAAAAGCGACGAGGTGAGAGGGAATTGGTAGCGAGCAAATACGACTTGAGCGTGAGTGTATGCAGCGCAGAGCACGGGGTATATGAGGCGCGTTCTTGCCATGACGTCATCTCTCTGGGCTGCTCGCGTGACATCATCCAGGCCATCGATGCCTTGTTCTACGGTCGTCTATCGTACTACGTAGCCTAGGGATACCCGGTCCCGCCTACGCTGCTCTATGACTCCTAGGGTTGCCCGCGGCTCCGCATACGTTATTCTCTAACACCAGGGGCATTGAACTATAGGACGACGTGTCCCATCGTAGAGGCATCGTGACCTGAGCCACGTTGAGGCAACCATGTCTCTCCTCGTCCCAACTTTATCTTCACGCCAGCCGCACCCTGCACAACGAATGTAATAAGCAATTAACACGGTTTTGTCAAACCTTCCAAAGGGGACTGCGATGGGACGCCCAACGAAGTGATCATCCTGCAGTGGCTCTGATTGCGATGGATTTGCGATGGGACACGATGTGCCACACCCTGGTGTGACTCCATCCATGACCCAGTCACCGATGCCTCATGAACTCGCCCCAATCGATGCCCGGTCCCGGTCGCAAGCCCGCCATGTTCCTCGCACCGCTCGTGTCAACCAATGGCACCAATGAAGGCCTTCGGGCACCATTTCTCAGCCTGTTTATGCAAACAATACAGACTGTGCTTCTCTCACCTCCCGTGCGCGCACTGAAACGGCAAATCCGTTTCGCAGAGCTTCGCGACCAGCGCTTTGCACTGTTCGAAGGTCAGCGTGTCGTTGAACATGATCGCACCTGATGCCAAGGTATCAGCGCTATCGCCACAGAAGGCAGATAGAATAGTCCTATACCTCGACAAGCTTTAGAATTGATCAGCTCGACCAGTTCTCGTGGACACCATCGCAGGGCCTTCTGCCAGTTTGAGACATCGTCGTCCTCACGTAGGCTCATCACCTCCAAGATGCCGTCCGACTCGAGCCTTGCGAGGAAGCCCCTTACGAGATCGCGCAGCTCCTCCCCTGTAAGAAGCTGCCGGGCAACACATAAGACAACCTCCCATGGCGCGAGACATCACTGAACGCACCTTATCCGCGACCACTTCGGGCACTGCACCCACCGGAACCTGGACGTACGAAGCATGCTCGGCTCCACTATCTGCGGCAAGGGCATTCGTGCTAGGCGCCGAGGGAACGGAGAAGGCCAGGCCCCATCGATTGAATACCTTGCGAACATCATGCGATCCTGCTATTCGCTCCGCTTCGGGTCCTGTCAACAAAATCTGTACGGGGGGGTCGAGTTTCCTTGTCCGCACGCCACCTTCGAGGACGTCGCGCTCGGACCTTATGGGCACGGGTCGGCAAGGGTGTGAAAGAAATCCTTCGCATAATCCGCGAAGGAAACGCTCCACTCGAATCCGCTCGTCCGCGGCATGCTGGTCGATCAAGACAAGGGCACCCCCGCCTTCACGCTGGATATCCGTCGGTTCAGTTTCGTTGTCGGTAGTCGTCGAGAAGACGCATGCGATGAATTTCCGGTCTACCTGTCCGAGAATCCGGGCCCCGCGCAAGTCGTCCTTGCTGAACCGGGTTAGGTTTGACCCATCCCAGAGTTGGGAAAACGGCTGAGGATGGGCGTACTTGCGTATGCTTACACCTTCAGAGCAACGCTCGGAGACCCGTCGCTGAGCGAATTCGATAGAGGGACCCAGCACTGGAATCTTCCGCTCCACCAGCTTGTATGCATCATTGGCCTCGAGGGCGTTGGAGATCCAGCCCGGTGCGGCGGATGTCTTGGCTGCATCAAAACCTCCGAGGGATAGTCGCGCCCGTGTTAGTGGGCCTCCGGAAACAGCGTCGCTTGAGGCACCTGCGGCGATGTGCTGCGGAAACGAATTGCCAGTGCGTGCGTCCACGACGAAGACCTCTCCTGTTGCGGGGTTTTTCCACGTGATATCAGGGGCATCTTCGCTTTCCCCCACTATCAACCCTCCGTCACTTGGATCTAGAATTTCGGGCGCTGATTCATGCCACAGAAGCCCGTCGGTGCGTGTGGGAACAAGAACAGGTTGGGACGAGGAGCGGTTGAGATGGTGCGCGACCGAGGTTCCACTCCGATCCGATACTCCGACATGAGTCAACTTCCGTTTCTTCCGCGGGGACGGCTTTCCAGGATTGAGCACAGGCTTCTGAGGTCGTCGTGGGAGGAACCCATGTCGAATCAAGACGGATTCCACGACGGAGGAGAGAAAAGCCGTCGCGGATGCAGAGTTCTACGATCCCGAGTCAGCGAGTCATGGACCGTGCCCTGTTGTCAACGATAGTACCTGAAGTTGAACAGCTGCCTTGGAGGGTTCGACGGTGTTGTCGATGAATCTGGGCGGAATAGTCAAGTTAAGGACATAGACTGGTTTCTTCTCAACCTTGCGTGGTGAGCGGCGACCTGCCGAACGGAGATGTGTGAGCATGAGTATGGTTTGCCTGCCTGCATGTATGCGGAAAAGCGCACTGGAGCGAGGTCCCTCCGTAGCCCCATACTCGTTGTATGCCTTGCGCGAGATCAATACCAGACGCATGCTATACTGCAAGCAATTCACACGTACGTGCTTGTAGAAGGAGGTGCGAGCGAAGATGCCTTCCACGCTGCGATGCAGGCTACACGTCTCCAGGGGATGTCGGTTGATGTCTGCCACGGGACTATGAGAAGCGTAGCAGACAGGGGGGCATATGCGTAGCGTACAGAGGAATTGGTATGCCTGGGTTAAGGACTAAGCCATTGCCGGATTTCAACGTTTATGAACTATTCACCTTTGAATATGCGCCATCGAGAGACACAAAACCTTCCAGGTTCATTTCGGCGTAGCTTTGATCAATTTCTTCGACATGCTACCTAGCGTAAATGTGCACTTCCTCGATGTTATTACAATTTGAACTCACTGTAGCAAGCGCTTTGCCATATAGATGGCGAAACGTCAATAATGAAGATGAAGTCTGGTCATCAGCATACGACGTGAACACGGCATAGTAGGTTGATACGGTTTCCTACTTTGGGCACTGTCAGCAAACGAGTCTTGGCTTTGGCTCGTGTGGCATCTTTCGTCTTCTGTACATTCTCCATCGCGAAACATATGTCAGGGAAGACTAGGGCGAGCGCTTCGACGTCCTTTCGTACGAGTTCGACTGTCCTTGCACAATTCGGATGAGCCTTTCTGCGTATCGGCAGCTGTATAAAACAGAGTTACAAATCATCTATATGCGCAGCAAAAGCAGTTAGCGGACATTGTAAAAGGCGTCCCGCACAGAAACCACTGTGCCAGATGTCTCTCTCCGCCACCGTGTCGATGGGCCTGTATATAGTGTTTGGCCACCCTATCACTCGCAGCTCCCAGTCAGTCATATAGGCTGTAATAGCATGCGAGTCTAGCACACCTTCATAATCACAGTCCAACTTTCACTTGACTCCTTTGTCCGCGAAGTGATTTCCAGGCAGCATAAGTTGGCAATCGAAGCCAGTGCTAGAAGCAAGAGCCCTTTGTAAGGCCATGAATGCCTCCAAATCGAAAAGGTCGCAATACCTTCGCCGCGGAACCCAAAATTATTCACTTCATCTAACGACGACGCAGTATTGTATGCCTTAGATGTGCCTGATATACCTTCAGCGCCACAGACTCCTTCGACTACTTCACAGACGACCATAGTACCCACCATAACGTCCTGCTTCGGGCCCACTTGCCAACACGGCGAGTCCATCGCGGGATATACCGGTGCCGTCGTCGCGTACCCAGCACTCCCAGTCTTCAGGGTCTATGGATATTTCAATGTTTCTTGCGCCTGCATCCAGAGAGTTTTGAACGAGTTCTGACACCAGCTGAGGCAACGAAGTCAAGATTTGTGCTGAGCGCAACTTGGTCTTGGTTGACGGAGGCAGCGATGTGATGTGGGATACGTTGCCTGCATTTGTGGCCGCGCCAGTAGCGAGCATTGCATGTCCTCTGTAGCTTGCGAGAGCAGGTGAAAGTTTAACCGGGGGTTCACATTCGAAGCCAGAAGCAAGTTGCCGTCGAACGGGAGCAAAGCCTCGTGTGATCAGAGTTAGACGTAGCGCTGATCAGATAGGCGGTGATGTCAACAGAACCCTAACCAGAACGCCCAGTATTCCGTGATGCGATCATGGTTTCTGTACTCGGATTCAGGTGACGTTCCACGCCAAAACAGAACATATGTCTGACCACATCCGTGACTCGAGACGGCTTCTCTGGTACACGGCCGTTGTGGAACATCGTTAAAGTCATGGCAGCAACTTAAGCTGTACGATCAGGGTGCTAAAAATATAGGTCGACAGGCCGCCGTGTCTGGCGCGTCGCATGTATTGCCGGTGATGGCTGGACTAAGAGTTCAGCCCTGTCCCGCCCAAAGACCTGTATCGTACGTACGTGGTCCATGGGTAACCCGTATCGTGCAAAAACTGACGAGGCTCCGCTAGAAATCCAGACGCGCGTCTTCCGTGGTTCTGCGTGGCCTTCTCATCCCTCTTCTGGAATCTATCCTCGGATACCGGAGCAGGGGGCTGCACCTCTCGGCGAAGATCGTCACCTCAATCGAGTTGGCTCATAAATTGACTCGCTGCAGATGTTGCCGCGATAGGTACTGGTGAGAGACTAGAGAGTAAGTGAGGCATGTTCGTTCGAAACCTTGGGAGATGGGCCGCCCAAATATGAGGACCCACTCGCGCCAACATAAGCTTCCCTCTCCGTCGGGGAATCTTTTGGGGGTCTTTGGAGGACATAGAGAGCCTCGAAACCTTGCTTTTGTGGACCCGGCTTGGCACTCGTGCACCCCATGAGTCCTCCATGAGAAAAGGTCGCGACCTCCCAGCGTGATCCCTGTCCATCCCCCCGCATACTCTCCCTCATGGATAGTAATTTACTCTCAGAGCTTACACGCCAACGTCGCCTGTCTCCGGACAACTCGCGCGCTCAGCAGGACGGCTCCCCGACCCCGCCGGGCAATGGACCTCCCCGTCGGAGAGCTCCGCCTCAATTTCACCCAGGGATGACAGAGGAAGAGACTGTCCAGTACATCAGGGCCTACAAGGCTTGGTTCGAGGAGGACCGCCAAATCCCTCCTGAACCAGCGCTCCCCATCGACCCGAGCTCCCTGATTTCTGAGCAAGTTGACCGTCGTGCAGCGCTTGAGGAGGCCGCTCGTCGCGACAGAGCAGCCTCCGGCATTCCGATCTTTACCACCATCGTCGGCTTTTCGAAGCATTCGAGTGCGACCCCCATTGAACGCTTGGAGCCTGGTACGTCCTGCCACGATCCGCTACTTTCTCTTCCTCGTTGACCAAGGTGCCCCTAGTGACCTTCGCCGGGATGCTCGTGCGTCGCGCACATGTTGTACGTGCGCTGTCTGCGGCTTCTATAGTGCCTACAATCTGCTGATTTGTTGGCAACAACCAGGGAAAATATCTCCTTTGCCGCATCGTCGCTCCATGTTGTGCGTCCCTACTATCTCTCCATTTAGCCCCCATATACCAACTCCTCCCCCAGCCCGCATCGTAGCAATCCAGACGGTGGTCGAGGACATCGATGGCCGAGTACACGACCTATCCATCTACAATTTCCCCGCTACTTTCGACTGTTCTCTGGAACACCTCGATGCGTTGTTCCCCATTGGGACTGTCCTTGCTATTCGCGAGCCCACCTTCAAGGCACCCATGCAAGGCGACCGTCCGATCGTCAGGGTTGATACTCCCTCCGACCTCACGTTCGTCGTCCCCAGCAGTCCTCTCCTCCGCCGCGTGACCTGGACGACCGGCCCTGCGGTCCCCAAGTCGCCCACCGAGCCCGCGACTCTCGACGCATGGCGACAACGTGGAAACGCCTACTTCAATTCGAACCAATGGTTCCTTGCTGCATGGGCATACTCGCGGGGCCTTGTTATGGACCCCCAGGCAGCCGTCGTCCGCTCGAACAGGGCAGAGGTCTACATCCGTTTGGAGTACTACTCAGGTGCAGCTTATGACACACTGCGTGTCCTCTCGGCTACAGGTCTCCCGGACGCGCTTTCGGACAAAACCATCTTCCGTCTAGCGAAGGCACAATACGGCAGAGGAGAATATGCCGAGGCAGAAGAAAACGTCGCCAGGTGGCATGCGCGCCATCCAGAAGATTCTGCCGCAGCGCCCTGGATTGCCAGATGCCGGGCGAGGCGTGCGGAGCGCCAAACCGGTCAGTACGACTGGGCCTCGCTGTTCCGCAAGGCAGCGAAAGATATCCGACTCGATGTTGCCGATTACATGGGACCAATGGAGATATCTCAGATGACAAATCGCGGCGGTGGTCGAGGAGTCGTCGCCAAAAGGGCCATCCATACAGGTGAACTACTCGTACGTCGCCCGTCCCCCATCCCAGAGCTACGATGCACCGCTCACGTCGCACACACACTTTGTAGCTTGTAGCCAAGCCCTTCGCATCCGCATACGCCGCTGATCTCCCCCAGGACAAGATCGTCATAACCCTCGACCTCATCTCCAATATCTCCAAGGAGAGGACCGACGCCGTGCTCATGGCCGCCATCATTGAGAAACTATACGGGAACCCCGACCTGCGTGACCAGGTGTATCATCTGTACGCGGGTCCGGACCACCCCTCTCCCCCTGGCTCTTATCCCCCACCTCTTGGCCCCGCAGTCGCAGTAGATCCCTTCTCGCCCTCCATCGACATAGACATAGCGCAACTCGAAGCGATATGCACCTACAACAACTTCTGTCCTCTCCGCCTCGAAGATAAACAGATGGCTCAAGAGGCGAAGCCTACCGGCCTCTACCCTCTCGCATCGCTCTTTAACCACTCCTGCGTCGCGAACGCGATTTGGTACTGCATCGGTGATGTCATGATCATCCGCGCTGCGGAACCCGTCCCAGCGGGTACAGAGATCACGATCCCATACAGCGTCGAGGAGTCGTACTTCGCCCGTCAGTCCGTCCTCAAGAAGCACATGCTCGAACATTGCACGTGCTGGCTGTGCGAGGAGGATCGGAAGGACGGCGACGAGCAACTCCGGCGTCGCCAAGAGCTCAACGAACGAGTTCTCTCTCGTCGGCTGCTCCCGGCATCCCTGCTAGAAGCTCAGCAATTTGAGGAGGACGTGCGAAAGACATTCGCGCCCACGCGGGGTCCCATCCGACCCATGCACGCCCTCGCGCTCCACATCGTCGCGGAGAAACAGCGGACGTCTGGTGATCCTCGCTTGCTGAAGGAATCGTTGCAGGCGGACATGGAAGCTCTGCGGTGCCTTGGATTCGACGTTGCGGAGGAGAGTAGCAGGGGCCAGAACGAATTGCCCGTTGGAAGCGATCGTATCCCGACGGTGACAAGTTTTCTTGAGCCTTCTGGGATGATGCTTCGGATGGCGTGCACGTACCTGAACTTGCATGATCATGCAAAGGCGGTCCCGTGGTTGAGGGCGGCGTTATGGCGTAAGTCTCTCGTCCTCTTCGGATAAATCCTTCAAAGCCCCTCATCTTCTGTTTCAGTGACGGATACCTCAGTCGGAGGTGGAAAGGATTTGTTCATGCTTGTTCACGAAGATGCGTTGAAACAACTGGGCATTCACGAGTTTGCAGCGCAGGTTCTCTGAGTCGCAACGTCATCTCGTCCCCGTCTTACAAAGTCGAAACATGTATCCCTGCAGGCATCCTATTCACATCCACGATCGATCTACGCATGCGCCTCGTGTGCAAAATCAGTGATATTCTTCGTACACTAGGCGGAGCCCCGTAAACCAACGTCCAACACTGCCCACGCACGTTTCCCATGCGAACAGGGCGAATCTGGCCCTTAATTTGTGTTCAAGGCTGAACTAGGACTAGGGGGACACGAGGCGGCTCCTGCTTCCTCGCGAGCTACCCAGGCACACGATGCACTTCCGGGGATCAACAAAGCCTAGGTCAGAAGCTTCGAGTAGCGCTATGCAGCGTCTGCGTTCCGACGCTAGTCTGACCGCCCAACACAGATGAAACTCTCGCTATACTACAAAGACCATCGCGTGAGTGAGGGTCTATCATGGATGTCCAAGGCCAGTGATCTCAAGGCGCTGTCGTTAGTATCAATTTGGTATAGCAGCCACACTGATAGAAGGTTGCCAAGCGCTGCCGCGGTGGTTTCAGTTTCAAGTCATCTCCGTAGGAGTCGGAGGCACCGTCGACACACCGAGGCCCGATCAGGGTCGAACCTAATATATAATACCTGCCACGAGACAATGAAGCAGCCGCACGGGATCAGGAACGGATCGGGCGTACGTGTCTCCTACTGCTGTAATTGCCTCCGATCAATCTGCAGCATAATTCAATGAGATTCACAGTCAGATCTCGTATCTCCCACCGGTGCATGATCGCGTTTGGTGAGGTCCTCTAGTCCAAGGTGGGGCTCCTGACGGCTCGGGATGCACGGTCAGGCAGGCGGCCATTCTCCCAGTATTAACGCCGCCACGTACGGTCCTCCGTTCAAGTCCGAACACGCCGAACGGTCCGCAGGACTCGTCCAGCACATCTGACAAAAGCACAACAGTTCGATTCATCACTAGGTAACACGATACTAGACGATCGACAGCATAGATACGTAGACTCAAAGCAAGTCATCCGAGAGCAATAGATGCTAGAGCGACAGGGACATAAGTGTAGCACATTGCCGCGCAGTAGTGTGCATCAAATCCAGCCCACGCGGGATAATGATAAAGAATGCCCCTGCCAAACCCGAGGCAGAGACGATAAATAGACCAAAATAATGGGCGTCCGCCCTCCGAGTGACAAGGACTTCACTCCAGTGAGCCCTGTGTGAGACGTTGGTGCCTATGGATAGGCTGATTTAGAAGTGAGGAAGGTTGAGTCTGCGCAGAAGATGAGTGGTCTTTTTCCTAGCATACAAACACAGTATGAACTAACGTTTCCTCCCCAACGATATTGCCGACGGGATCATACAAGCAAACGTGATATGTGGCATCACCGTCCCCGGGGAAGATGTTGCCGCAAGTGGCCATACCACATCCCAACTGCGTCGTAGACCTCCAGATGACTTGCGTATAGTGGTTCAAATTGAGCTGGATGGGGTTGAATGCGACTGTGGATAATTGCGCGTCAATACTACCCTTAGGTTCGCATGCTACCACACAACGCACATTGGTCCTGAACGAACAACTCTACAGCTTGCAGTGCATCGAATGATCCGGTTGCGGCCGCGAGGTTCTCGCCGACGGGACCAAGAGCACCATCGGAGTGCTTCAATTGGCACTGTTCCGCGTAACTCTGCGCCTTCGCTGCGAGGTCATCTGACCACTGGAGATCTGGCATACCAACCTGGCTGCGTAAGTTATTGTGTAAGTCAAGGTAGGTCTGCTGGTCAACCTGAGGCGACGTCGGCTGTGAAGCCGCAGCGCTCGAGGTCGAGCTTGAAGGCTTGGGCTGAGTGGTAGGTGGTACGTTCGAAGAAGTGGTGGGTGGTACGCTCGAAGAAGTGGTAGGCGTTACACTCGAAGACGTGGCTGACGGTACGTCCGAGGATACCGTAATAGATGCAGCCGAAGACGTGAGGGTGGATTGCTGGGCCGCAGTGGTCGGCGCATCAGAAGAGGCGGTGAGCGTATCGGTAGACGAAATCATCGTAGAAGAGAAGATGGTCGACGAATTGGAGGACTGCGTCTCGGAGGACGAGGGGACAGAGCTGGTCTTAGGAGCGTCCTCGGTGGAAGTAATTGATGTAGGGCCAACACTGGAGAACGCTGAGGCGCTAGAGGAACCAGGAAGCGAGGTGCTCCCAACCGATGGCCCTGACGCAGTGCTTGACGGAGGCACGGGCACAGTCGAGGGCCCAGAGATCGGGGGACTTGGCTGCCCTGAAGCGATAGAAATGGGGTCTGTGCTGAGCGATCAGTTGTCCAAGCACATTTGTATCGATGCTCGCTAGAGGGCGTACCGTCGGGAAGCCTCGCGGGAACCGCCGCCGCCACCGTCCCGAATGTAATCACCAAGAGCAAGTTACCGAACGCTAGCTTCATACTGAGAACAAGCGAGGTTGTAAGAACGAAGGTTGGCTAGATTTACAACGGTAGGACGAAGGAGTGAAGTCCACCGGAACGGCTTAGTACAGAGCAGTCCGCTCGAGAACGAAGGGGAGGGAAAGAGACGAAGGAACGACGTTGGCGCCAGTTGTCATGTCCGTTTGCTATTATGAGCGGTGTAGGCAGTGCCAGGCACAGATGTGCGGCGTTGGGCGGCATGGACTGTTGAGTCCGGCTGTTAACCAATACATAGACGAAGAGCCATGGAAGAGGCTTTGCAGCTTTGTCATCCATATCTAGCTTGTATAATCCGTCCACGTCCACGTCCACGTCCAAGTGATTGGTGGCGGCGCCTCAGCTAGGGGCTTGTATGCGACGGGATCTGCAACAGTCTCCAAGGGTCGAGGCCTGAGGCCTGAGGTGCGAATGATGACTCTCGACAAGTGCTTCAATCCTAGTTGTTCAGCCACATGCACGACAAGAAGTCATGCGGACGAGGGCCATCAGTTCAGAGGATGTCGTATGTTCTCACTTTGGAGTCGCGAGAGTCAACCCAGAGGCACACTCAGGCGTTCAATATTATGAATATGGAGAACAGATGTCAGAGACAATGTTGCGGTGGCTATCGCATCATCAGAGTAGCCGTGAGTCGGACGACTGATCACGGCTTCGAAGGTAGCCAGCAAGGGTGCATATAATACAGTGTCAACGATAAAAGCGGTTTGAGGGCGCAGATATCACTAGAAGCGCGATTCATACATTGCAGATAGGTCCGTGATCTGCGAGGGATTGACTTGATCAGGGCTGGGTTGTCCTTACGCCTTCTATCGCTAACCCACTCACCTCTACCTCAGCCTATACCACTCCGGTGTCTCATAGATCACCTCTTCAACTGGTGGGTGCTGGTCGGATGTTATACTCTCGCTTGAAGCTCTCGAACTCTTCGTCTTTGCTTTTGTACTGTTCCGCAAGGCTTGTGATCACCTTCTGGATCTGCAAGGAAGGCTTAGCACGGCACGGTAGCTCATACAAGGAGCACTCACGCCATCACGGTTCGTCTTGAGAGCTGGCACGACATCCTTGACGGTGCGTTCAACCAGAACGCCGCCGACCAGACGGAAGCACTTCCGATCGGGTTCCTCAGCGAGGGCTTCGTCCAAGGTGGACAGCACAAGACTATGAACTTATCCAGATTATCCATCGGAGCACCAGATTATCCAACAAGAACGCACTTGTGCTCTTCTGCCTCCTGCTCTAGCTCTCCGATCTTGCTCGCGAGTGTCTGCAGGTCATTCTGGAAACGATTATACTGCTGTTGAATCTCTGGCTAGCCACGGTCAGGGTTAGACAGGTATCATCAGGTTGGGAGACTGAGCACGAACCCTGAGGAGAAAATTTTGGCTGTGCGGCCTTGGCCTTTGTTTTCGAAGAGGACATCGGTCGTGAAAGAGGATGGCAGACTCGAAGGCCCGTCTTGTGCAAGGAGTCCAATCACAGCCGGTTTCAGCTCGCTTGTCGTGAGAGCGCCGCGCCGCGTCTCGCGCATTTGCCTGTTTTCCCCTCCTAAGCGCCCCCAGAGGAACTTCGGACGACGATATCTCCTCGACAGCTCAATGTAACCACTTCATTCTTGCGTATTATGGCTCAGGATTACGACGCGCAGGGCACGGTACTGGTTTCAAGTTAGCAACTCGTCCAACGGGCGATTCACCTGCTTTCAGTCGATTTCATGCCGTCTCCTGCATCCATCGCACATATTTCCTTAACATCACATGGAGATACCTGGAGGGCTCACTGGAAGCCGTTGGCGGATGTCACGGAGGCCATATGGTGCAGAAGAGGTCCATGATGTACGTTTTCTCCATTCTGCGAAGGGTTCTGGCGCATGCCTAGTATACCACTCTGTCGTATATCGTCAAATCCAACACATCTTTGCTACCAAACATGTCACATATGTCCACTGTAAGCCTACAAACCCATGTAATCGTGCCGGTTGCCAATTGTAGTGTTCTACAAGCTCTCCTTTGCAGCTCCAATCTACCCACCTAGTCTGTTCCTCCCTCCTACTCAGCAGTGACTACATGGCCCCTAATGCCTTGCAAGACCACAGGGATTGTGAAGGTGCAGATTACTCACAAAGTCATGGTGTCTGGTGCTCCCCGACGAGGACTTTGAGCTGGCCCAAGAGGGCTGCTACCCGAGCCCACCCTATGGTGGACGTGATTGTCGCTGGACACTCCGCCTTTTGACACAGAGCCCTCGATAGCGTCTTGTCTTCACCATTCCGACAATTTCCGGGAGAGTACGCCATACCATTCAGCCAACAACGCTGTCCGAGTCCAGTAGGGAGCTGGAAGAGCGGGAATGCCTAGAAGTTGGTGACATCGAGTTGGCGCAACTTCAATACAATACCGTGCCCTGCGCGTCGTAATCCTGAGCCAGGATACGCAAGAATGAAGTGGTTATATTGAGCTGTCGAGGAGATATCGTCGTCCGAAGTTCCTTTGGGGGCGCTTAGGAGGGGAAAACAGGCAAATGCGCGAGACGCGGCGCGGCGCTCTCACGACAAGCGAGCTGAACCCGGCTGTATCAGATACTCGGCTCCCGATTGGCTGGGAGAACACCCGGCAAAATCCGGCAGCGCGCGACGTGTCCCGGAAACTCGCTCATCGTCTTCAACAACGCATAGAGGGTTTGCCCGTCGTCCACCGCGTCGCCAACGACCACCACCATGTCTTTTGCGCGCGCTCTAGTCGCCGCCGGTCCCTCTGCCAGGCTGGCCGCTGGCCGTGTCACTGCTTCTCGCTCTCTCGCGCTCGCATACCGTTGGCATTCCACCGCTCCCCATCAACAGCAGGTCGACCCTCTTGTCAATAACAAGCCCAGAGACTACCTGAACCCGGGACCGCCGATCCGCTCGCCTGGCACAGAAACCGCTACCTATTCTGCCACAAACGAGCCCGGGAAGGACTACGATCCGTACAAGGACGGTCCGAGTGCAATCGACAAGGCCGTGCACTTGTTCTTCTTCACAGAAATTATCCGGGGTGCGTATTCAGTTTGACAGCGTTCTTCCGGGCGGCCTGTGTCAATGACATGTTGTAGGCATGTGGCTTGTGTTGGAGCAATTCTTCCGCCCCCCATACACAATCATGTACCCGTTCGAGAAGGGCCCCCTTTCTCCTCGCTTCCGGGGAGAGCATGCTCTCCGTAGATACCCTAGTGGTGAAGAGCGCTGCATTGGTATGTCGATCTTCGCATCTCCGCTGAAGACGCTCTGCTCACACAGGTGACGGGAAGCTTGTAAGCTTTGCGAAGCCATTTGCCCGGCGCAGGCCATTACCATCGAGAGCGAAGCCCGGTTGGATGGCTCGCGAAAGACCACTCGTTATGGTCTGTTTCTATCGCCGCACTTGTGACTGCACCTTCCACTGACTTCGTTGTATGCCAGACATCGACATGACGAAGTGCATCTACTGCGGATTCTGCCAGGAAGCGTGCCCCGTGGACGCTATCGTTGAGAGTACGTCTTGGATTCGCCGGCTCATCTCATGTTACGGCATTCTCCTGTCTTCGGCTGTTTGCTGACGTCCCCTATCGGGACCCCGTAGCTCAGAATCAGGAGTTCTCCACCGAGACTCGTGAGGAGCTGCTCTACAACAAGGAGAAACTACTCGCCAATGGCGACAGGGCGGAGGCCGAGATTGCGGCCAACCTCCACGGTATGTCAGCCCGCTTATCGTCCTACATTCAATTGCTGGAGTCGTTGACGATGTCTTGTCTCCACAGCGGACCACGTCTACCGGTGATAGAACTTTCATGGGAGTTTCGCCTGAATGGGGAGAGAACATCGTGCCGCCACCATGCTGATGTGATGCGACCTCGTCCACGTAATGATGATGTTGTTTCCTTCAGGTCACCCCCTTGAGACTATCTACTGCTGAAAGTTCTTGGTTTGCAACTCTCGCGGCAGAAGCCGTACGTTGCCGGCGGCAGCTAGACGTCTATGGTCACGATTGCTCTGCATTTTTCCCGCGTCGCGATCCGCTGCAGACTTTGCGGAGTTCGTCTAAACACATCAGAACTTTGTCGAGTTGCGGAAGATAGCAACGTGGGCCCGACAGCCAAGGTCCCGCTGTGGCCGCGCAAGTATCCCATATAGCGTGAGATTGACCCCGAGACATTTGACCGCCAAATTGAGGTTGCTCCGTTCACGCTCTTGAGCTTCGCTCGGCACTTCCGCTAAGCGCAGCCCCAGAGTTCGATGGGCGGGCGGTTCTAGTTAGATTGATGACCGACAGAACGACCCATGATAAGATATGACGCAAGGCGTTGGTGGGTGAGGCCGCCGCCGTGGAACGTGCTACCAAACATGTTTCGGCGCGCCTGGTCGGATGTTGTCTGGCGGAGCGCGCATGCCCTGATCCGCAAACCGTAGCTGGTGAGTCTCGCTCTCGACCCTATGCAAATCCAGACCAACAGCTGACAGATGTTTTCGCCGCTAGAAATCGCGCTGTAGACCCGATTGGGTCAAATGCCCGTCCCCTTCGCGCCTTTGGTAGGCACTAGTCTGTATAAAGTGCTTTGCAGGTACCGTATAAGACAGAACCCGCTTGCCCCATACGGGTCTTATCTATGTGCTATGAACAGCTCATCGGCTCACAGGTAACCCGGACCGCAACAGAGTTCCAGGCGAAGCGACAGTTTCCTTCAACCCCTATCCGCCCTCGGGACCATATCGCGGACGATCTCCCCATGTGCGCGGCTCCTGCGAAGCTGTCTCACCTCGATTGAAGAGATTCAGTTCGGCCTGTGCACCCGGACAGGGCGTCGCATGCTCATGACACGTTCCGCGGGGCAGAGGTGGATCGGCGGGGTTCTATGAGGAGTATGTCTGATACTCGCTCGGAATCACAGCGGGCGACGTGACATTCCTTCGGCAGCGGACTTACGGCTATCCATCGAACCATCAGCATGAACTTTAGTCCCATCGTCAAACGAGGAGATGCCTGAGGAATACAAACCGCTACTTTGGGCTCCTCGTAAGCACTGTCGGTTTCCCGCCCGTCTTATGGATTGCTCATAACATACGTCGTTTCAGACCAAGCATGAATACGGGTGCATCGCCTCGATCTCGAGGAGACGCCAGCCACAACGTGCAACGTCCCGAATTTTCCCTGCAGTCAAACTCAGGGCCGAAGACCCGTGTACCGACGTAGGGTAGATCATCCGCCCCGGTGCGGAAGCGGAGGCATCGGACGAACAAACAACTATTGGTTAGTGGCGATGCCGAACATACTATGCACAATCGCGGCTCATCAACTCACGAAACTGCGATTATTGACCGCCACCTACGCCATTGTCAGCCACCGTTCCCAGAAGGTGAACGTGCGCACGCGCCACACGTCGTTGCCCGCCAGGCAGGCAGGCAGGCCCGCATCATTGCCGCCTTTGTCGCCGGCCATAGACCTGTTACGGCGCGCATGCCGCGGCCGCGGCCGATACGGACTGGCTAGGCCGGAGACCTTTCATCATGGACTTGGAGCTGGCCAACTGGCCATTGTCCCAAAATCACAGCCAGAGTGCAGTGATCAAGACGATCGAGCGCAGCAAGGCTGCCCTCGGACCTACCCAGAGCCAGACTGAGAGCGCTTGAGACCTCGAGGAGGGCCGCAGTTTCGAGGTGTATTGGGAAGCGCGGACAGCACGCCTTGGTTTTGCCGGTGGGTGTGTGAGGGAGCAGGGTGTCCATGGATTCCAGGTGTCTGCGGAACTCTCGACAGCTGCCTGGACCGGGGACGAGGAGGCCGATTCGCCGCCGTCAAAACTTGAAATCATCTCCGCCAGTGAGAACGCCGCAGCACACGTACGTTAGATTCAGTACCGTTGTACCGATAGATTGACTCCGGGAATGAGGTGGCAGGGCCTGACTTATTGAGCCTTGTAATAGACCGCGAGTCTGCTGTCGGCAGTGCGAGTGTTCTGCGGTGCTTTATCATATGCTCGACACGAAGGCTCCTGCGGCTGCGTGCGGCCTGACCTGAGTCACAATGGCTGCATTCGCTCGTGTTCGCAACCCGATTTGTGACATAAGCCGCTCGACTCCGCAATCCTAGTTTCCTCTTTGGGAGGACCATACGCTCTTCGCATGCCTAGAACCACCTGCACACAATGAGCGATGTGATGATCAAAATGGAAACACACCCACTCGACGTGTACATGTGCTCTGCATATTAGGGTATAATTGTTATTCGGCGAGCGGGTGTACATACAACGACCGGCACAGCGAGGGGCGATACATAGTGTGCATGAAGTTGACAGACAAGCAGCGATATAGAGATATGACGTGTCTTTTTCACAGGACCTGGGACGGGCACCACCATGAGCCTACAGCAGACAAACTGACACCAGCAACCCGTCAAAATTATGCCGTACCACAAGACAACTTGGAGTAGTGTGCATACTCCTTTTGTCCCACGAGCCTATTCGTCTTCCATCCTCTCATCAGACAAAGCATCTCCCTTCCCAGATGCAGGGTGCCCGGCATCGCCGTCTTCCTCAGAGTGAGCCCGCTTGCCGCCCCTATTGCCGCCTAGGTTCACAGAGCCGCGGGAAGACGGCCCACCTTCATTGGCAGGTCGGCCTTCTGAGTCGTAGCGGTCGTCAACCTCCATTTCATCGCGAGAGCGCTTCCGTGACTCCAAGGAAGAAGTCCTAGCGACTTCAGCGGCCGGAAGCCTATCGCGAGAAACACTACGTTCGTCGTCTTTGAAGCCCGGGTCACGCTCGATCCCGAGCAGGTTCGACACATGCGGGGCAGGATGAGTCCTATGCGGGGCACGATCGTGATCGTACGCTTGAGCCACCGCTGGGAGCGAAGCATCCCGACTTCCCCCCGCCCGAGCAGTGGAACCCGGAGAACCAGAGCGGGACAGGGCGCGGGCACGAGCCTCTTCCTCAGCCCAAAGCGCCTCCTCCTCCTGCTCTTCCAGCGCTAGGCGGTGGCGTAACTCGACCTCGCGCTGTGCCTCGCGCTCGCGTTCAAGCTGGCGGTTGTACTCAAGCTGCTGCTGCAGCTCCCAATCTCGCTCAGGGTCCCTCTCGCGATGAATGTTCGCGCCCGGTCCCATACGCTGGTGATTGTGAATCCGGCTAGAACCGCGGTGGTGAGTGGTCGGCGAGACCATGGGCGGCGACCCGGGCAGGTTTGACGGGGGGATATCGACATGTGGATGCGGCAATTGGTGTCCATGCGAATGCTCGTGTGGCTCATGACGACTTCTTCTGTGTTCTGGATGCGGTTCCGTTGGCATATTCGGGCTGCGGGTATGAGGAGCGTATGGGGCGCCTTGTGCATCTACGCGAGAGTTTCCTCCTCCAGCAGGATCGAGATCTGGGCGAGCCGAGGACGAACGGGAGTGATGAGAAGAGTTACTGTGTGAATGAGCGTTCTGCGGCGGCGGCGGTCGAGACTGTGGATACGTGTACTGGTTCACGTGGTGGTCGTTTGTCACAGAGAGTTCTGGGGTGGGATCTTGTGAATGCTGGAGAAGTGGGATCATAGGAGGCGGCGGAGGTAGAGGTCGGGACGGATCGTGTCCAGGGCCCGAGTCATGACGAAAACCAGGGACTAGAGGGATCCCATGAGGTGGCGGAGGGCCCGAAGGTATGGGTATGCCCCGCGCATCCACAGAAGCTGGCGTATCTTCGATCGCGACGACTCTGCCATCCGGTCCCTGGATGATTCGGGCCGTCGGGTGGTTGCGAATCCATTCAGACAGCTCGCGGTCATTGGGATCTATCACCCTGGCATGCTCATGCGGCGCCGGAGGCTGTGAGTGGAATATGGGATCTTGTTCCGCAGGCAATTCTTGAGTGTTTCTGCCCGGAGTGGGGGGCACGGCTGCGAGTCGCTCGTAGAGAATGCTGAGATGGTCGTGAGACGCGTCAGGAATCTGTGTCCGTAACAGACACAGCATCGTGAATACATACGCTCGCTCTAGATTCATCCGACGAATATTCTTCTTCGCGAGAAGAAGCTTGAAATACAGCCGATCGTTGTCCTGGTATGACAGGATGGGCAGAACATACGCATGGATGAGGAATGCATCCAGACAAGCTGTACTAGGAGTGACTCACCGATTCGATTTCTTTGACTTTCTTTTTCAACTCCCTATACTTGGCCTGATACTTGACGTCCTCCGCGCCAGCAGTTATGCCCATGATGCTCCGTTGCTTCTGTTTGCGTTCATAGTTAGCCGACATTGAAGGGTTGTGAGCGGGATAGGGTGCAGCGTATGCGGGACCGGGGGATGGCTGACGAGGCATCATGACGGAGACAGGAGAAGGCACGGGCGAGCGCAGCGCCGCGAACGTGTCCAGGCTGAGCTGTCATGTTGTTTGGCGTTGAGTCGTTTCGTATGAACTTCCCATACTCAGACGCGCTTCGGCTCTTTGTGGTCCCGTCGGCCCCGCCATTCTGCTGTACTCGCTGTCCAGACATGCTGGCAACGTGCTCATATTATGACTCAAATTCTGCAGACAAGTACCGCATCAGTTGCCACTGAGCCAGCTGCGATAGCTGCGCGCTGCAGGGGACACAGCGGAGGAGATTTCGAGGCTCGCCACAGCCACGTGGCTCAGGTGCAGCGCAAGGCGCCCGTCTGCGCTCCGCTCCTTGCCTTCAACCAACTCGACGCGCTCGACGTCGCCGTCTCCTAGGCTGTGCTTGTTTCCTACCCACAATACCGACTATATAGGGCTGGTCGCCCGTTCCTGTGCTTCTCTCTGACTCGACCCAAGGAATCTCCGCCAGTGAGTCTATGTGCTGTCATTGAAGAATGCACACATGCTCACAAAATCCAATTTCCCAGTGTCTACACCCTTCCGACAGTGAGCTATTGTTCGACTTATGCGTCAATAACTGACAGCGAGAGCGTGAAATCTAGGGATATGCCCCCACCGGGTGGTTTCGAGCCAGTGAAGTACAAGCGAAATCTCCCGCTCCGTGGTCCGAGTGGCCTTGTCATTCTCGGCGGCGTGACGGCGGTATGCGCGTACGGCTTCTATCGGCTTGGAAAGGGAAACCTTGAGAAGAGGTACGTGGAAAGATTGCAGTCATTCATGCGGGCGCGAGAAGGTCAGGCGGACGTTAAACGTGGGCAGTTGAGGGCCCGCCCAACGGGGAACGTGGCCTTCTGTTGGATCCGTCCGCGCGACGCAGTCTCTTATCAGTGACAAATCTGGGATAGCCATGCGCCATTCGCAAAGAGAGTACCGAGCTGATGCGACATTGCTTCTCAGGGAGCTCCAAAGAGAGAAGGTCTGGTCGCGCATACACCTAGTCCCGCTCCTACTCGCCGAGGGCGATCGTGACGCGTACAGGCGTCAGCAAGCTGCGCTGGAACGAGAGAGGGAGATCATGAAAGATGTTCCGGGCTGGGAGGTCAGTGACATCTCGAACGGGGAGATGACAAGATGGTCATGTTTGCTGATAACACGGTTCCCCGGGGTCGTACCGTCCTATCGTTTTCTGCGGTTTGTCTGTGACAGGCTGGTAAAAGCGTCTACAACAACCCGCGCCATCGGTCCTCAGAGTCGATCGTGGTTATATGATGGTAGCCGGTTTCCTTTGTATCACCTTTCGTGCGTCTTCGAGCAATCCGAATCAGAGGTTGATGAGCTGCAGCTACTGGATTGCGGACGGCTGATGTGACCGGGGATGTGGGCTGAGGGCCCCTTGGAGAGAGCTTGAGACGATTCCGCCGAGAGCGCACTGGCGGCTTTGGGCCGGACCCGCCGAACGGTCATTGGCGCACTCGGCTAGACGCCGGCCGCTGTGGCGGACTTGGACTACCGGAGCCCGGGGACCGTCCTGCCGAAGTTGGCCACATCACAGTGGTCCCGCCGTATACCATATCTGGCATGATTTAGGGCAAGGCCGGGCTGTGCGGGACGGCGCCACGGTGGACGAGTCTGTGACTGCGGGTATGCGTCCGATCGCATATTCGCTGACAACATCCAGGACAGCCAGACATCCGGACGCCCGACAACCGCCAGCAAGACGCCACATTAGACACAGAACCGCCGAGTTGGTCCGCGAGTGTGGGTGATTGGGATATCGGAGAGGGCGACAGACGCACACGGCAAGGGGGTGTCACATTGAGTTGAGGATACGGAGGCGCATCGGTCGTCGCGCGCAGGACGAGATCACGAGGAGGGCGTTGGGCACAGGTGCGCATGCTTCTGCCGACGATCTAGAGTCCTGCTTCCATATGCCTTCTGCTTTCACAGGCAGGGCGGGTCGGCACTGTAACTCCCAAAAGTGGGGAACAATCCGGCCGGGAAAGGCAACAAGCCCGTAAGTGCGAAACTCTCCGGATTCCCGTATTGCTGACATCTTGACCAGATCTCGCGCCTCCCAGTCCCGCTGATTCTCACCGAGTCAGCGAACGAGGCACCGAATTGTACTTAATGCGCCATGCCTCAAATACCGCTCATTCGAATCCCGCCATCCCTTGCAAACATATCCCCCCTTCTCAGATCTCTCCGAGCCCGCCACAGACGCGTGGTTCCCACCCTCGCAACTTCCCTTTCCGCTCGCGCATCCCCGCTTGCGCCATCCCTCATAAGGCCCGGTCCAAGCCGTTTGTATCCTCGAACCACCTACGCTTCGACATCCTCGATGCCCGCCTCGCCCTTCTACCACCGCGAACACGACCGCGACGCAGCAACCATCACCCTCGCTGCCTCCGATATGTCGCTACGAGACCACTCCCCCATGTTCACCTTCGACGACCACGTCCCACAATACGACCCTATGATCTCCGACCACGACAACATGATCTTTGGCCTCGAGCTCGACGATCCGCTCTACCAAGAGTCTAAGTCTCCTTTCTCCATGGACTCGACGCACCTCATGCAATATAGCTCGATGTCGTCTATCCCCTTCCCTGGCTCACCCGAGTCGACGACCAGTCAGTTGGACGCCGGCATGCCGACACACACACGACGCTACGACTCGACGTTCTCCAACAGCTCTGGCTACTTTGCTCCGTCGTCACCTGAATTCAACGACTCTGCGTTGTACTCCAACTGGATCGCTGACCCCGACGCTCCCCATCCGTCATCTGTGCCCATCCCTATCCCCGCCGGGCATGCGCAGGGTCCGCAGTCGCCCATGTCGTCGTCTTTCGCCGCATTTAGCGAGAACTCGTCAATCTTCCCTGACGTCACACCATTCTCGCCGACGACAGCATACGCCGCTCTACAACCACTGCCGCTCTCACCGCCCGAAGACACCGTTATGACGGAGCAGCTACGCGCGGACCTTTCCGTCGGGATTTCACCGCCCGCGAACCTCTACGGTGCGGAGCCGCCGGCGTGGGCCTCACACCTGTGGGATCCATCGGTGCAGTTGCCTTCTCCCGGAGCTCCGGTGGCGGTCATGCCCCTATCAGACGACAACTTCGCGACACAGAGGCCTCGGATGTCACTGCGAAGAGGCACACCCGTGACGCAGCTCTTCCAGTCTTCTAGCGCGCCGTCGCCGTCACACGCGCGGCCGTCTCTGAGCCTGTCGCGGCCATACAGTACGCGGCGGTCGGAGAGTATCAGCGAGCACGACGATCGAGATGCCACTGTCAGGAGGAAGAAGCGACCTATGGAGGACGACGAGATGGATGCGCAGGCGCAGACACGCGAGAAGCGCTCCGAGAGTCGTAAGTGCTATCCCATTCCTTGGCACGTGATATTGACACGTCGATGCAGCTCCCCTGAAATCGGTCCTCCGCCCGCCCAAGCTGGCTCCCTCTGCTTGGCAGCTGTACTTCACAGATTGGATCCAGCGTCACCAGGCTTCCAGTCACAAGAAGCTCAATGTCGCACAGGCGGCTAAAGAGGCCGGCCAGGAATACGCCAAACTCTCCGCCGACCAGAAGGAGGTTCGTCCCCGCTCTTCTCATGCTGATTCGAGATATGGTGGAGACAGATGTGACTGATCCCTTTCGTTACACAGCCTTACCGACGTCGTTCCCAAGCCCTCAAGGAGGCTCGAGAACGCGACCTCAATGCCTACATGCGTACCCTGACCCCCGACGATATCAAGCGCGAGAACGCTTATCGGACGGCTCAGAGGAAGGCTGGGAAGTCGCGCAAGGGCAATATCAAAGACCCGAACGCACCGAAGAAGCCTCTCAGCGCATACTTCATGTTCCTGCAGCGCATCCGATCAGATCCCGAGCTTGTCAAGGAGGTCTTCGGGGACGAGACTGAGACCACAAAGCAGTCCGTCCTCGCCGCGGGCAAGTGGCGCTCGATGACTGATGAGGAGCGCAAGGTGCGCTTCAATGTGAGCATAGTTTAGTGCGCGCGCTGATACGTGTTTCGTTTCAGCCCTTCCTTGCACAGGCTGAGCAGGAGAAGCTCGAGTACGAGTCGGCGCGCAAGATGTACGAGGAAGGCACCACAGGTTACGGCAACAGCATCAACTTCAGTATCCTCCCTGGTGGTCCCATTAACCTCATGCCGATTCCGCGTGCTAGCCAACGCCTGGTAAAGCAGGAGGCGCTCAGCTCTGAGAGCGAGAGCGACGGGTTCAATACGGATGACGGTGCCGACAATACCCTTACTTCGCCCCGGCGTCGTTGAGCATCACTCTTCTCCGGCTTCTCCTTACTATCTTGGACTTTCGACTACAGCTTCGCCGTTAGGCGTATCATGAACGGTCTTATGCTTCCCCGCTTTTCATGTTTAGTTTGAACCTTCGTTCCCCATGCGGGTGCATTATGGGCACTCTTCTGCCGCGATCTTTCATCTCTCTCTTTGGTCCACATTGCCTTACAGTTCGCGTTTGGTGTTGTCTGCAGTTCTGTTCGCAGTTCTCACGACCGTGACGGACTCCCCATCTTGCATCGTTGTATACCAACACCACCCTCCTCCATCCTCATGCTGTATTGTTAGCCAGTCATCTGTCTTCTGCTCTGTATATACGTAACGACCTTTCATGACCACCCATTGCCAGTACGTACTGTGCTATACCTTAATCTGATAGCGACAAGCGGGCGACCATCTTCTGATGAGGAGCGCCGTCTTCGTCGAATTCCTCACCCTGTAGATTGCGTGCCGTTGAACAATATAATCGGATCCTCATCAGTAAATGTACCGGGTCAGAAGCATTGTCGGAGAACCTCTTCCTCGTATCCAAATCTGTCCATGTCACGGGAGGCTCAGTCAATGTACCGGGGCACGGGGGAAAGCTGTCCGCAGTAAGGGACCAGATGGCAAGTACTCACTTGCCATAAAATCCCTTCACGGGAATCTGGGAGTGGCACGCAACTTTGACCGTGTCCGAAACCCTTGACCCAGGAGTCTTCGCATCGACTTTGACAAAGTCGTGCAAGGACTGGACGAGTGCCCGCCCGAAGCGGTATTTCCGATAGTCCTTGAGCACGGCCAGGCGGCTGAGTTTGCAGTAGCCATCCATTTTCGCGCAACGGATGGTGCCGATCGGTTTCAGCGAAGGGGTTAGTCGCAGCAGAAAATGGGTTGCTGTGTCGTCCAAGCTAGCGGTCGAGAGCGAGCGCACGAAGACCAGAAGGAGAAATGACGATGTCAGCCATCGAAACACGGTTTCTCGGGACAAACAGGCGGGCCACGGACTCGTCTATTTCTGTGTCGAGCGGAAAACCCTGCTCGTGGTGGAAGACGTCAATGCGGACGTCATAGCACTGCTGCCTGAGCTCTTCACGACCGGGCTGGCCGGGGGCAGGCACTATGATTATTTCGTGCGGGGGTGGGGGTGCGGCCATTATCTCCCTGTGCGGGCGTAAGTGGAGGAGATCGACAGGGACGGGTCAGATGGAAGCCGCGAACTTGGCGAACGTACTTAGCTACTGTCGTGCGAAGCTGTATCGGCGGAAGCGCCCAGCGTCCAAAATTCCGATCGAGGGCTTGCCGGGAGTTGCCGCATCCCGTCTTGCGCTGGGCGAGTACTCGTCGCTGCTGAGCTAGACATCCCTCTCTTTTGTATGTCGCCTCACACTGCTCTCTCCCTGCCCTGCGACGTCCTGCTCTCTCAGGTGCGTGCTCCACGAGGCCATGACACGCTTTTGGCTTGCTGACGCGGCGCGCAAGTAGGGTACAGACCACCACTCGTCCCGGCGAGTACGGTGATGTTCGAACCTCTAGCGGTGACTGTCCTCACTTCCATTCTCCCGGCTCGACCACTCGCAACTCAGCTCCTGTCCAACAAGTCCGCCTTTGGGATGGCTGTGCGGACCGCTTCGATCTCGCTTTCGACAGATTTCTTCACGCCGCGTCAGAGGAGCGCAGACGGGAAAGGAAAGGGGAAGGGCAGAGCCATGCCGGAGGACGAGTACGTGGCTTGTGCCAGTGTTCTACTTGGCAAGCTACCAAGGCACTGTATCGCCGTCATGGGTGAGTAATTCCGGCTATTTCGAGGTTGCGCAGCAGCGTTAAGCATATGTCTCGTGCTGCAGACGGAGCGGCGTTGCCTATGGCCAGATTGTCCTCTCCACGCCCCCGAATACGCCGGTCATCCAGTCACAAGAACACCGCCTTGGGGAGCAGAAGTCACATACCGTCGCTGCGCACATGGACGAGACAGGTTGACGTGGTCCAGAGGCGGCATGCCTCAAGCCGTACGCCCACCGCCGCCGAGCCCATCCGACATCCAACCCCCTCCCCAGAAAAGCAACGCGCATCATTGAAGATCTTCAGCGACATCGCATCTGGGGCGAGGAACTTTTCTGCGGAAGATGCCTGGCGTGCGTTCCAATTTGTCTGTGACGCTCAGGGAAGACCTCCTGGCAACACCGCGTCCGGTCTAGCGTTCGTGGCTTCTATCGCGAGGTCTGTTGCGAGCGGTGCCCAAGGACCTATGTCTGCGGAGTCACTTCGCTTATGGGGCGAGCGAATAGAGGGCATGCTACATCACATCGACCCCAATCGTACCTCACAAGATGTCCTCCGAATACGCTGGAACATCCTCCTTATTTCTGGGGCTGCATTGCAGGGAAAACTGGACGAGGCAGTAGAAGATGCTCGCGTCGTCTTCAACCGTCGTGATGTCGGCGACGAGGAGCAGCAACAAGTCTTGCGGAGTTATGTCCTGGAACTCTATACGGTGATTGTCGAGGCACTCCGCCATCATCGCGGTCCTACTGCTGTCTTCGAGTTTCTCACAGCGAACCCGGACTTGCTGCTTCAATATCTTGCCGAACGACCACCACAGACACGGCCGGATCAGGACCTGGCTCAGGTGGCCAAGCTGTTCACCTCCCGAGCTTTGGACAGTCTTGCTACGATCGAGGATCCCGCCCAATTTCTCCAAGATCACCTATCAGTCTGGTCCAAGGACAGGTTATCTGCCGCTGGTTCGCTCCTCGTTCGTGCCATCTCGCTAGCAGGACGGTCTCAGGTCGTTCACGATTTACTGCTCGTCTTGCGACGCCATGCCGTGACCTTGCCTCACTCAGTCATCTTGTCTGTCGTTCAAGACCTGACTAAGAATGAAAAGTACGATCAGGCCAGTGCACTCCTCGCTACTGTCACTCCCAGTCCATCCGACGTCACCGTCTTCGTTAGCTTTCACACAACCGCCATGATACTCACCGCTCATCAGGGTGATGTGAGGCGCTGTGAAGAGCACTACCACATGCTAGACAAACGCGGATTCGTACGCCAGGACCACAGAGCTTCTCTCATGCATGCCTATGCTAAGGCCGGACAACCCACACGTGTCGTAGAGCTTTTCAATCAGTTCTTCCCAGATCCTCCCACCACAAAGTCTTCATCCCCTCGTCCTAATCTTGTACACTACACCACCGTCATTCTCGCCTTCTCCCAGGTCGGCGACTTGAATGGCGTTAATACGTGGGTACAGAAGCTCTCTCAGCAAGGCCTTCGACCCGACCTGCATGTCTACTCCATCATTCTCCAGTCATTCGCCATGCATGGGGACATCGACTCGATGTCTTCACTCCTAGATCAAATGCGTAGTTCGGGTGTTCAGGTTACCGTGCATATGTACACCACTCTCATCGCTACCCTCGCAAAGCGTAACGACCCCATGGGCGCAGAGCGGCTGTACAAGCACGCTGTCTCTGAAGGCGTTGTACCTGACCGCGTCATGATCTCTGCTATCATGAATGCTCACGTTGAAGCGGGCTCCTGGGAGGGGGCCATCAGGGCGTTCGACTACCTCAAGTCCTCCGGCAAGGCTGGCGAAGGCGTTACGATCGAGGTCTTCAACACACTCATGAAGGCGTACGTCCTCATCGGTGCGCCCTTCCGCTTGGTCGCGAACCTGTTCCGCCAGCTCGACCGCGCGAAGCTCCGCCCCGACTCGCGAACCTTCGCTCTCCTTATCCAATCCGCCTGTGATAACGGCTTCATGGACATCGCGGAGGACCTGTACCGGGAGATGGAACGTCTCGCACAGACCATGCCGCACGCGTCGCTGAAGGCCAACGTTTACGTCCTCACCATCATGATGAACGGGTACCTGCGCATGGGCAAGCGAATCAAGGCTAGAGGGATCTTCGAACTGATGAAGTCTCTCTCGATCAACGCCAACGCGATCACCTATGCGGCGATCCTCAAAGCGTACGGGGAACAGAAGACTTCGCAAGGGATGCAGGTCGCGGAGGAGTTCTTGGAGTCGCTCTTGAGTAGCGAATCCGAGAACAACTGGCTGCAGACCACGGGCGGCCGCCGTCTCACCCTCGATACCGTTTATCGGCCGCTGATGAACGCGTATGCCCAGCGGCAGCAACCCGCCGACGTCGAACGACTCCACAGTGCCATGGCCAACGCCGGCCAGAAGCCCACCCTGGGCACGACGACGCTGCTCCTTGACGCTTATCGTCGGTCGGGCGATGTCGAAGCTGTCGAGGCACTATGGCCCAGAGCCTTCCGACTCGGCATTGAGTTCATGAAGCAGAACGCGCTTCTCAGTCCGATGACAGGTAAACCGTCCGATAACGCATACGGGACGCTTCTGTGCGTCCCCCTCTCGATCGTCATCGATGCGTTCTCTGCGGCCGGGAAGCACCGCGAGGTCGCCCAGGCATGGAAGGCACTCAAGGACCAGGGCCTCCAATTCGACTCGCACAACTGGAACCATCTCGTCATCGCGCTCGTCCGGGCGGGCGAACCCGTCCGGGCGTTCGACGTCGTTGAGAACGTTATCCTCAGGTACCAGCGCCAAAGTAGGCACCAGGCAACGCGCGAGCGCGACACGAACCCGGCGTCACCTCTTCTCCTCGACCTTCCGCCCCCTGAGGAAGGTGACCTGCCTCCGCCGCCGCCCGAGGCGCCCCTGCACTCCCCTGTGCGTCGGACGGGTGCTGCGGAGAAGTTGACGAGGCGCCTTCGGCACCAGGGGGGATCGCTGGAGGAGAAAGGAACTGAGGACTTCGCGCACCCGCTGCACCTGCTCCACACGATGTCGCCCGTATGGAATTTATGGCGGCCGCACGGCGCGACGCTGGTGCTACTCGGCCGAGTGCTCGATCATCTCAAGTCGGGGCGGCTGGTCCAGGCGGTGCGGCCCGGTGTTGACACGGACTTCGAGCAGGCCGCCGTGGATGCGGAGGAGATCAGACGGCGGACGGAGGCTGCGGGACGGTTGCTCGGCGAGGTCCATGATCAGTTCCCGGAGACGGTCCAGTTGGTACGCGAGTACGATATCATGCGGCAGACGGCCGGACGGACAAACCAAGCAGACGATGGTTCCTGATGTTTACACACAGCCAGATTACATTGCATACGGGCACGAAAGACACACTAATAACTCAAGCATCATGCGCAGCGTATCGAGCAGAAGGCATATGGGTTTCCCACGCCGTTCCCTCTTCGCATACCCCGCCGCGAGAGCGGCGCCGACGGTGGCGGCAAAAGAAGGGGAAGTAAGTACTGGGCTCTAAATTTACAATCGCTGGGTCTGCTGCACGGTCCGTGGGCTCCTCTCTCAAGCTTCATCGGACTCGTCTCCGGAGGCATCTGAGCCGTCGCGCCGCCTCTTGCGGCCTTGCTTGCTCGACCCGTTGCGGTTCCGCTTAGCGCGCGCACGATGATTAGCCTCACCTTTAGAGCGCTGCGGAGATGGATATGACGCACCAGCGGGAGTTTCTGGCCTTGGTTGCCCAACGCAATGGACAGGGCGGTAGTGTCTGTATGTCATGAGGTGTTGTCAGTATTCATACGGGGTGTGATTGTAGGATGTCGAATAGACGTCAGTTGGGAATGGGAACGAGACCTACCGGGTACGCCGGGAAAGCGCTTCGCGGAGAAGACGACGAAAGGTTCCGTGAAGGTCTGGGCGAGGACCGGTGACACATCTGTATGAACGGACAGCGCCCGAGGTTCAGGTGCGGGAGGGCTGTCAGTGTAAGAGTATGTCAGCGGAAGAGAAGATCCGTGCCCGCCATTAACCCCATTCATGATGGAAGAGCGGTAATCGGGTTATCTGGACCACTTACGCGCCGACGTTCATGAGGCGTAACCTAAGGCGGAAAGTGCCTACAATCAATCGTTCAATAAAGTTCAGCGATAACGAGACTAGGACCTATATGGAATTCGAAGATATCAAGACCCACCTTCGGTCCTGATGGACAAGTCTTGGAAGAGGAAAAAGATCCCGGGCTTACGGTGCTCGTCCAGAAGACGGCAAGCGTTCGACGCGAGCGGTCCGACTAACGTCCGGGTGTAGGTATGACGGGGCAAAGGCGGGATGGTCGACGGCGGTGTAGGTTCCTGGTATGAAGAACCCTGATGATATTGTGATTGAGTTTGCTGCTGGTGCTGCTGCTGAGCGTATGACGCAGACGCATACATCGACGAGTCGATCTGCTGTTGTGCGGTCGGGCTCGTCTGCACGGGCGTATACGGGGGCTCCTGCGAGTACCGCGCCTGCTGCGCATATGGCTCAGAGCCCCCGCCTGGAGCTCCGGGGGCGACGCTACCATAAGCCCCGTCTCGAGGATCAGCGTTTGCAGGCGGGTGTCCGGGTGGGGCGGAGGCGATGGTGTGGCCATCCATAGTGGGGTAGGCAGGCTGCGGAGGCCAGTTTCGGAAGTCGACACTACCCTGATCATCGCGGACTGGCGTTTGGATCTGCCAGTCCTGGCTAGTGGCACCCGCCGCGGCCTGGGCGGGCGCGCCGTACTCGGGTGCAGTAGAGTCAGCGTTTGCGGGAGACGTGTTGCGATTGACAGCATGGATAGACGGCAGTGCGGGTGGAGCATAAGACTGTGCGCGATCGACACTAGCGTTTGATGGAGGGTAACCCCATGAGGGCGCACTGGTATCCGGAGTAGGGGCATATGGGTGTACGGCTTGGAAAGAATTTGACTCGGGTAAGGGTGCGGGCTGAGCGGGGAAGGGATAGCCTTGCGTGGAGTAGGCAGCGTTTGACGGCTGTACATCGGGTGTTAATACGGTAGACGTATGCATAGATGCACCCCCTCGACGCGCTAATGGCACCAGAACCTTGACGACTTACCTGAGGATACTGAGTGGCGGTCGGCGTCGCAGCGGACCGCTCGGGGCTCTGCCGGCTGGAACGTTGATTGGAAGTGTTTGTAGTGACGGTGCCTCTGCGTTTGCCCTTAGGTGTATTTGCAGGGACGTACCGGTCGGCAGAGGTGGGATGAAGGACGAGGTTCATTTCATGTTTGCCATCAGAGGACCAAAGGTCGACTGTGACCAAGAAGAACGAACAGTCGATGTCACTGCCCCGGCCAGGAACGTGAGAAATGGGGGGAAGCCTCTAACAGGCTGCGACGCACTCAACATCCACAAGACTTCCGTCCTCCTTTCTTACGATCATTTTGGCAACAGCTGCGGGTGCCAGTGGTCGGCGATCCTTCGAGGAATGACTATTAACATGAGCGCGGGGTTAGGCGAAGAGGACGCGCTCACTTTGTCGCCGAAGCCGCACATTCGCGCTCTGATAGGATGTTGTACAACCTCCAGGGAATAGTGTCTATTTCGGAACAGCGCAGCATTTATTGAGTGCTGTCAGTGATCGCTGAGAAGGAGATACATGGAGCACTAACTTGCGTCCAGACCACTGGCCCCATGTTTCTGGGCCGTCGGAAGAGGAAGTCTGTCTGCCTGGGGCGGTGGAAGTGCTCCCGGACCGCGCGTTTGTCTTCTGAATCATCGCGCGTATGTACAGAGGGAAGAGAACGAGAGCAACAAGGGTCAGGAGTCGGAAGCAGGCGATCGGTGACACAGAGCGAGGGCTTGTTGTAAAGTAGCAGGCGGCTTGGGAACGTAAGGCGAGTCTTTCTCACGACAACTTTGAGGCGGAGACGAGGAAGTCAGGCAGGAGACGTAAGGGAAGCCGATTGTAAAGGTGGGAGACGTCGCCACTGCGCTGGAAGACGTCCAGTGCCGACGGTCTGGATAGCGTTACGAGAGTCGAACGAGATGTCGTACGGTCGCCGGAGTGCATGCACGATGGGGCCCCTTTGTCTTAAGCAGCTTAGAGAATTGCTCTTTGAGTACGAGTATCAGCGTGGGGCCGCAGGGGGTGGCAAGGACGACGGAGAGGACGAGTTCAGCTGCCCAGCGCCCGACCCGGCCACCTTTCCCGCCAGGCGCTCTCTCCCAGGCATTCTTCGGATGTGTCACGCCCCGCACACTCGCTGAAGCCATCTCGTAGTCTTAGCCCATCGCCACCGCATGTCGTCCAGAAACGACCGTAGCTCGTTCAGACAGGTTGCAATGTTGCATTTGAAGTGAATACACTGATCCGGCATCTATCCCACACGACGAGTGCCGATGAACCGGTATGCCAGTTTGAATGCCTCCGAAGTCTTGGAACGAGGTGAACCGACATCACCCAAATATGCTCTCTCGAATTTAATTCGCGTGCGTGGCTGCGTCTGCAAAACAAAATCGACACCGATGATGGGTTCAACCTCCTCCGTCCCCATTAGGGATATGCGTAAACCTATGCGTCCGCCGCTCGCTGGGTATTGAGTACATGCTACGCGTCTAGCTACACTTCATGATTCCCACGGTAGTCACAGCACGGCAGGGCGCGTGCTCGAAGATAATCATCACTCCTCGACTCCTCGGGCTGTCCGGCCTTGGTGACTTGTGTCTTTCTCCTTGCTGCGCTGTCTACCTCGAGTCCTTTTCTTCAGCCCCCTGCTAATCGCAATGGATCAGGCTGTTGCTCGGAGAACGCTGCAAGAGCTCATCAAGCGAGAAGATCTTGACAATAAGAAGTGCATAGATTGCGCCAACCCTAATCCCCAATGGGCCTCCTTGAGGTGATATCCTACCCGTCCGTGCAGCGACGACGGGTTCCGTGAACTGTTCCTGTAGCTTTGCCGTTTTTCTGTGTCTACAATGTGCCGGCGTTCACAGAGGCTTTGGGGTCCATGTTAGGTGCGTTACATTATATCTGCACACTAGGTACAACCCTACGAACTACCTCTGTACGCAGTTTCGTGCGATCAGTCTCAATGGATACCTGGCAAGAAGAGCAGGTGAAGAGAATGCAGGTGAGTCACCCGCATTCATGCATATCATCGCGTGCGGACCGAGCTGCACCACAGATAGGCGGCAACGCCCCCTTCCGCGAATTCATGAGATCATACAACCCTCAAACAAGCGGTTGGAAGGAAGGAATCAGCCCCTACGACACCTATCACAGCTGGGCTGCTTCACAATACAAAGAGAAGGTGCGTGACCATCACCGACCCCGCGCCCATCCTCGGCACTGAATTTTGACATCTACCATCAGCTCGACGCTGCATTAGCAGGTCGAGACTTCTCCCCATCGGCCCCACCAGAAGGTTTTGGTTCACCCAGCAGTCCTACCAGCCCGCCCAACCGGCCATCGTCTGCCCAAGGGCTCCGCAAGGCGCGCGCATCCGCGCGTTCGAGCACGGGACGATCGCTTCGCAGCGACTCGGCGTCCCCGGCCTCGTTCTCGAACTCGCCCTTGCCCAGCCCTAGTCCCGGGGGCGCGAGCACGCCCGGCTCGTATGCGGACCAGAAAGGACAGAACGAGGCGTTCTTCGCGACGCTGGGCCAGGCGAACGCATCCCGACCGGCGGATCTGCCGCCTTCTCAGGGAGGGCGGTACCAAGGATTCGGGAACACACCCACGCCCCCGCCTGGCTCCTCCTCGCATCCGTCGTTCGCACTCTCGTCTGCGAACGCGCCGTCGCTTACGGACCTGCAGGAGAACCCCGTCGCGGCGCTGAGTAAGGGCTGGTCGTTGTTGTCAGCGGCCGTCGCGGGCGCCTCACGGGCGGTCGCGGAGAACGTCATTCAGCCGGGCGTGGAAAAGGTTCTGGACCCGACGTTCCAGGCGACCGTGAAAGGGTACGCGGCCGAGGCTGGAAAGCGTGCCGGTGAGGTGGGTCGGACTGCGAACCTGTGGACAAAGACGACATTAGGTGTGGACGTGGCAGACTCGGTGCATGGCGTGGTGGGTACCGCGAGGGACCGCCTGGGAGGCGGGCCTCAGAGTCGGGGATATGGGGCGCTGGGTATGGACCACGAGGAGGAGAGCTCGGCCCTATATCATGATGACGAGGATGAGTTCTTCGACTCGTTCGACAACACTTCGGCTCAACAAGGCCCAGCGATACCCTCGAAGTCAAACGGTGCACAGGCTTCGACGACCATACACCGCACTGCTGCTAAGAAGACCGACGACTGGGACGATTGGAAGGACTTCTGAGGGCTCGGAGGTGGTTCTTGCATCGGTACGATGCGCGTACGGATGCACACGGTTATTTATTACGGGAACTTCTTTGGGGTACTCTACTCTATCTGTCGAGCGTTGGGCTGTCGTGTAGCTGTATACCGATGCAACACGACCCACATTTCGCACTCACTGTGAGTTGTAGCGGTGCTTGGCGGTGTAGTTGCTGAGCGAGTGCACCGATCGGGGTGTACAAACGCCCATATCGGCAATATGCGCACCGCCACACCGCCACGGGGTCTCGTCGACTGCCGCGGACCTCGTCCGTCAGCGGGCGTCTGCAGCCTCCTTCGTACTTCGATGAGCCCCTACATAAGGCCTCGAGCAACGCACTACCACAGCAAACTTGCTGACACCTCATCTCTTGGCATGTCTACCTTCGAATCACTACCAGTCGAGTTAGTCGCAGATATCCTTGGGGAGCTTGACATAGCGACCTTGATCACCGTCTCATCCCTTTCTCGCCGCCTGCGCGCTATAGCGTCCGATTCTTCTTTGAACCCATGGCGCCGGCCCATCCTGCGCACTATGTGCAATTCAAACGGAGATGGAGAGTACGAGCCAAAACTGAGGCACCTGAGCGTCAGGCATACTGTGCCGCGGCAAAACTGGGTTGAAATCCTGACCTTGGGCAAGGCGGAGTACATCCTCTATGAGATGACCCTTCCGAACCTCAAGGAGACGGAATGGGAAGAGTGCTTCCGAAGGCGTTTCCTGCCCGGATGGATCAAGTGGAAGACTTCGACGTGGAAGGCCGCGTACTTGAAGTGCGTGATCTTTGGCGTCCGTTCGTCACGAGGCTACTGAACATGCGCCCTTCTTATCGTTCTATCTTTCCATCGCAGGATCCTGCACCGAGTCTGGCACCGAAGCCACTCGTCGTGCACTGCTGACGAGGCTTGGACAAAGTGAGTTGCCTCCTCTCTTGAAAAGATAATGATCTACTTTGATTGCTGAACAAGACCTTCCCCTATTTAGATATATTCTGCTCAACCGTAATGGGTCTGCAAACCTTCTGGACGCTTCTTCTCGCAACCATAGTCCGATGAATACCTTCCACGAAATCAAGTCAGTACCCGAGCACATGCACGGCGTCATCTAACATTCTGTTTTGACATACCTGGATGAATTAGGCTGCAAAACAATGTCGCACATTTGCCCACGCACGTTCGAGTATGTATCCGTTCATTGTTCCCCGCAGCTCTCGCCGGACGATAGGATCTGACTGATTCGCGGCTTCGACCCCTATCCCTATCAGCTGGTCGTAGAGTTCAGGGACGTGCGAATCATTGCCCTCGGTGTCCTGAGCAAGCCGCGTTCGTACTTCTCGATCAATCAGAACGCGCGACTGCTTCTTCATCCTCCGGGCATGACCAAGGGAGACGACGAGGTTGCATCGGCGCAAGCGGGACACGTCTCCGAAGGGAGCGATGAGTCCTTCCCACCAGTCCTGGAGACTCCCCTTCCTATCAGGGTCGCACATCGTATGGGCCTGGCTCTTGCTGGTACACGTCGGATTGTTGACATGGGCGCTCTTGTGCAGCGATCAATGTGAAGGACGTCTACCGTCCGTTGACGCATCCCCTGCCTTCCCCTTGCCATGCGAACTATCCCTTCTACACCTTCGGTGGAGAGGATAAGCGATGGCTCGGAAATGAAGAAATGGAGGAAGGAGGTCGCCAGTGGATCGGGCCCATGATGTAAGAGTACGGCACCTGTGGCGTGTAGCAAGTATGACTGATCCATCTCCTGAAGGCTTACCGCGCAGTTGATCAATCTACAGACGAAGCAGCATCTCGAAGATGGGCCTCCTCTTCAGGATCTTGATCTCGTCGTCGGCCCTGGGAGAACGCAGTTCTCGTCTTTGTCATGGGCAGACTTGACAGCAATCGCTCCTTGGCTCGAACTGACGGCCAAGATCAATGGGCAGGGCCTTGGTCACTGAAATGATCGGACTCGCATTCCTATCCCAACCCTTCTAGGGGTTATCGGGCGTCATTGTCCCTGCGTGTGTATGAGTATGTACGATGTGTCGTCACGCTTGCTTGTTGTCGGGTCGGATTTTGTAGCATGATGTTGACGGTTTCGAAGGACTGGCTGTCAGAATTCGCACCCTGTAACAATCCTGTCTCCAATCTGGTAACGAGAGCTTCTCCAAAATCCGGACTGCTTCCGTCCGTACCCGGTGTGTACTATGTTCCGTCCCTTGTTCCCTATATATCTCTGTTTGAACTATGCGTCCACCTTATCCAGGGATATCGAACCACCTATCCGCTTCCAGAGGCCGACTTGACTCCGACATCCTTCAAACCCCGTCAGGTGTAACTTCTTCCCTTCCTTACACGCGGGAGCAGAATCCTCCGCGACGTGTGTGCGAAGTCGAAGCCCTTTGGGCGGGGGGCACGCACCCCTGTCCCTGAGCGAGCACCGCACTCCCTCGATCCACGACGTCGCGCTCTGTTCCCGTCTGACGTCTCCCGCCGGCTGCGACGATAGAACAGGCAAGTCCTCCTGCTTGCCACGGCTGTGGGAGCCCTCTCACATCCCGGGGAACGCGGCGCACAGAGACGCCAGCGACTCACGTCCGTTGTTCCTTGTTTGCGTCTTCTCCTTGGAGGACATTGAGTTGAGGCCGAGGTAAGGAACGAAGACTGAATACTCGGATGTGTCGGTGGCTGTAGGAATTGTGCGCCTTGGGTGGGTAGCCGCGCGTCGGTGTTTGGGTTGCCAGAGACAGCCTCGGAGTGTCGGCGGTGCGTGTGATATGCGGATTCCTCATATCCATACGACCTAATGACTAAGAGACGCTATAGAAGGTTCCATTCGACGCGACCGCTGTGGCGGCATGCGGAGGGATTCGCTCCAGCGGCCCGCATCCGCGGGGCGATCATACCGAGGTGGTTGGAGGGCAGTGTCTGGTCGAACGCGCAGTGGAGAAGCATAGTCGGGGGTCCTAAGTGATCGAAATAGGTGGGTCAGGTCGAAGATGTGGCACCCAGTTGCCGCAGTTGAGAGCAAAGTTCCGGGGGCGGGAGATGGGCGCCAAACCTTCTCCCCACTCAAGGGTGTTCTCGCCGTCCCCCCGCACCGCACCGCCGCTGCTCTTCTTCCGGGGTGCACCCCCGGTATACCGAGGCGGGTCCGTCGGAGGCAAGGAAGGTGGCGATGCCGGAGCTCATGTCGACGCCGAGACGAGATTTTCGTCGTATAGCCCCTGTATCGCGCGGTCGTTAAGTCGTACAGTATTGTGTTGCACGTTACATCCGAAGGCTTGTTGACGGAGCACAATAGAAAGTCGGTAAGCTGAGGGATAATGGTATAGTGCTCTCCCATGTGAGCGTCTATTGGGTTTCACTGGTCTTGTTAGGACTCGCGCCGATGGTTCCGAAGCGGCAGGACAACCACTGTCACGTCCATCGCCTTGCAGCGGAGCCTGGCTAGGAGTCCTTGGAAAGCCCAATTACCCTGTTGACCGCTACCTTGCAAGTTCTATCGTTCGTGCCGTTTCTGGAAAGAGGGACTGATATTCATGTAAAGTCATTGGTAAAGGCGGGCCACCGCAGAGTCTAGCCGAGGTCTGTGCCATGCGTTGATTGTCCTATCGGGGAACACCATCACTGTCCGATTGTAGGGCCACCCTACGCTACCACGAGGCTACGGCCCAGAGGCGTTAATTGTCTCCCGGTGCCCGCGAAGGTCAGTCGCATCACTGTATGCACGATGAACGAGTCGTCATGTAAGTGCGGCGTATGTTACCGAGGGCCACTTGAGGGCCACCCGTTTATGTATCCTCCCATCCCTTTGATATCTAATTGTTACCTTACAGGACTTCTAGTCGAACATCTTGATGTCTAGACCAGAGGCCGTATTCTACGGGTCGGCCCCACAATCGCTGACATGGCCATGGTACGGAGAGGCCAATGTCATGCGCCGAGAACCTGAGACATGGAGATCGACTCTCCGCCGATCTGTGCCTTGTACGGCTCGGCACTCAAAGACTCTCCGCTTTGCGCCATGTATAAAGCATTGGCGAAGTGCTGCGCCCCGCCTCCATTTCTGCCCCAACAAAGGCTTGCTTTGGGCCACTGGCTGTGCCTCGACCCTTTTTCCTCCCGGCCTATTTAAACCCTCATCGGCCACGCCGGTCGTGGCTCTTGACGTTCCTCCTTCTGCCACGGTCCATACGACTCTACGACTGGTCTCTGTCACGACACACAAACGACCACCCCGCGACGCTCAGTTCGACGCTTTACATTTACGACTAAACACACATGGAGCAATCGCACGACGCATTTCAGCCGCCGACGGGCTGGTCCGAACGCGAACCGGGAGCACAGACAGAACCCGCGGGGGTTAGGGTGATGATAGTGAAGGAGAGAGTTTCCAAGGGACCCGTGAGTCTCACCTAGGATAGCGGTGTCAACTGGTCGTAACCACATCTTCTCGCAGGCGAAGCCCAAGATCCATAGATGTGAGATATGTCTGAGTGTCGGAAACGACACTGCGTTCAGCCGTAAACCAGACTTGACCCGTCACGTAGTTGTCGTGCATAACAAGAAGAAGTGAGTAGCTATCAACCACCGAGCGTGTCCCTCTGCTGAACCGCCTTCCCGTAGGCCTTACCCTTGTACCTGGAAAGGCTGTGGCACGTGGTTCTCCAGCACATCGGCGCTGAAGAATCACCGGAGTGTACAGTGAGCATTTATGCTAACCCCCGTCCTCAACAGCTGCGCTCACGCAAAGTATAGCACACACGAGAAGTTGTGGAAGTGCCCGATATGTTCCTTGAGATTCAGCGAGCAGTCCTCCTGCGGCCGTCACCAGAAGGAAAAGCACCGTGGCTTAACACACTTTTGCCCCTTCTGCGACAAGACGTACGAGAAGCTAAGCGCTCAGGAGTGATACATGTACTGACAATGGATTGCTGTAGGGTCATACGCACCAACGACTTCGCTAGGCACTTACAATCCTGCCACAATGTCAAGAAGAGCGCGGAGGAAAGGAGTATGTATAAGCTGCACCATTCTACCCCTCTGGAAATTATGGCGACAATGCCCCAGTTCACCCTCCCCGGTATGAATGGACTGGAGATGAGGCGCAAGGTGCTCGACGCCCAGGAATCGGCCCCCCCTAGGACGCGCGTGAAGCACGCCGTTGATGTCTCTATCCAGGAGTCAGAACGTAAGTGACTACCCAGTTTCCACTGTCTGAATCATTGTTGACTTCGCGTTGCACAGTCATCTCCCTCTCTCCGGGCCCCCCGATCATGAGTGGTTACGAGACGACGCCGTCTTCCACTACGGGCTTCAGCGTCAGCCCTTCTCCATCTTATACGGACATTAGCGATGACGGCTATGCGTCCCAGAGTGGCTACAATAACGGTACGTTGCTTAAGTTGTTCATATGGTTGAGCCAGCTGATCAATGTCGCCCCAAGCACTTGAAATCGACTTTGGTTCTGGTGGGCAAATGCTGTATGCCAACATGCAACCTATCAGCCGGACATCGTCTACCACGAGCCTGTTGAGCGATGGTCGCCTACAAGTTCCCAGCCGTGCAAGCTCTGCCTCTAGCTTTTCCACTGGGGGGTATGCGTATGGGTTCACCGCGTCACTTGCACCGTCAGAGGAAATGTGTAAGTGCTAGTCCCTTTCACCGGCGCGAAATATGCTGATGTGTGATTCGTCTAGCATTCGTCTTTACACCCGACACGCAAGTAACCGGTGGATCGTCGTCCTATGCCCGTGCCGCTGGTGGTCAGATGCACTACGATGTACAGACTACCAACGGGTCTTACGTCTACAATCCTCAGGCTGCGTTCGGGGTCGGCGGGGTTTCTACTCAGAACCAGACCAGGTACTACTACATTGCGCGCCAACCCGAGGAAGTCACCAGCATATCGCACACGCGCCGCGGCATGGCGCATCTCTCCGCGCAGCAGTGGGGCTCGCAAGGATCCCTGAACTAGGGATCCTCGGACTGCTCCATTTGTATCTCTTATTCTTATTCAGGTTGTACGGTTATACTTCGGATTCGCGCGATTGATCTCGCACTTCTGTTGTGTTGTGTTAGCCATAGGTAGTACTAATAGCTCGCCACTCTGTATCGTTGTTCAACCGCTGTATTTCTATCCTGTTCTTCGCAATGTATACGTTGGTGTTTTCGACGCCACGCTGGCCACTAGTATCCGATTTGAGTTCTGGACATGGACTCCCTGCAGTACTAGTGATCTTGGAAGGTTAGACGACGAGCGGAGGCGGGGAGTCGTTTGGCGCGGATGGAAGCACGTGCAGGCCAAACAAGGGACAACACGGTATTGTGGCTGATCGGGGACTTGTTTGGGTCAAGCCTGTGTCCTTTGCCTGCACTCGTCTCTGCGCTCGTTTGTCTTGCCTTCCCTCCCCCTCGTTCCCGCTTCCAAAACGCTCTGTCTCAGTGCGCGACATCTGCCTTGTTCTCGAGCTTGGCTTGCCGCTAAGCCTCTTGTCGCTCTCCGTTTCAAAATGCTAGCTTCTCCACTTCTCCCTTCTCCTCGGTTCGCGGAGGAATCCTCTTACCGGCCGGCAAAGGATCTGGACGCGTTCAACAAGCTCCTGCCACCACCTATTGAATTCGTCGAAGGATCTTCGTCTGGCGTGCTTGCGGTTGGAGAGGGCAAATACCAGCCCATTAACGAGAGTCCGAAAAAGACGGTGGCAGATGTAAGTGTGACCTTCTTGACGCGTCATACCACCCTTCACGCGTTTGTATAGTCCCATGAGTTCAAGAAGGTCCAGCAAACTGCTTCTACGAAGGCTACAAAACCCACGTCGGAATCTCCCAACCACCATAAATTCATTTACACCGGTCCGATCGAGACAAGCTGGCCGAATGTCAGCAAACCCGTTGGATGTGGTCTCGGTAACACAGGGAACACTTGTTTTCTCAACAGTGCTCTGCAATGTTTGCTGCACACTCCTCCGCTTTTGCACATCCTGTCGAAGCACCCAGAATCTTGTGGGTAGCACCGGTAGCCACCCTCGCTGTCCAGTCCTCATCTCATGTGTCGTCATAGGCCACAGCCCAAAATCGAATAACGCGTCTTGTATGATATGCGTATTACGCCAAGTCATGCAGGATGTGTTCACCAAGCCACACTCAACCATACCATACCCCGTCATTACAAAATTGCATGGTATGTCGCATGCTCTCCAACGACGGGCTATCCTCAAGTCTATGTACAGTCATTGCGAAGCACATGCGGAGGGGCAGGCAAGAAGACTCGCACGAGTTCCTTCGGTATTTCGTGGACGCGCTGCAACGATCTGCTCTTGCTGGGGCTCCACCGTGAGTATAACCTTGTCCACAGCCCTCGAGGCGCGCTGAACATCGCCACAGGAAAGTCGATCCGAAGTTGGCGGAGAAGACCTGGGTGTACAAGATCTTCGGTGGCCTCCTGCGCTCCAGAGTGTCGTGTCTGTCTTGTGGCTACAACAGCGACACTTTCGATCGCATGCTAGACCTCAGCGTTGACATCGCTGGTGTAGCGTCACTGCGAGATGCACTTCGTAAATTCGTCGCGGTGGACCACTTGCGCGGTGCGGACAAGTATAAATGCGAGAAGTATGTGTTGATGCGCTCTGAGGAGAGATGGTTTGTTGACGAGTGTGCTGGCTTCATCAGGTGCAAGAAGCCGGTTAACGCGGACAAGCAGTTCACGATACATGAGGCGCCTGCCGTACTCACTGTCCATTTGAAACGATTCTCTCCTATGGGGCGCAAAATCGCGATCCCAATCCGGTACGACGAGCGTCTTTCTCTGGAGCCATTCATGAGCGAGGGGTCGTTTGGGCCCAACTACACGCTTTACGGCGTCATCTCGCATGCAGGTAATGGTCCAAATTCGGGACACTACTACGCGCACGTCAAGGGCGCGAATGGCAGGTGGCACGAGATGAACGACGATTACGTCGCGCCACTGAGCGGCGTCCCCACTAGCCTGAAGAACGCATACATCCTGTTCTACATCCTCGAGAAGGGTCAGGCTCTCGAGGCCGCACTTGCCCCACGCGCCGTTACTCCTTCACGGCCAACCCCTCCAACGTCGAAGATTGCAGGAATGAAAAAGCGCAAGGTCCCAGATAGCGAGACTGAGGACGGACGGTCGTCTTCGGCGAAGACGCCGAAGTTTATCGGCCCGCTACTCCCTTCCGAGCAAACGGCTTCTCCCATGAAGGATGCGGGGAAAGCTGACCCTCAGGCGGAGACGCTCAAGAAGAAGATTGCTGCGGCTCAGTGCCAGAGCGGGAAGGGTGCACTCCAGAGCTTGGCGGCGTACGGCGACGAGGACGAGGACGATGACGTCGGCGAGAAGGTTTCTCAGGAGGACGACTCCGCTGAGTCTCCTACTGCTAAGGCTCCGTCAGCCCCTCCCGCTTCGATCACTGCCACCGCTCCAGTTCAACCTCGTACTGAACCCGCTGAGTCCCCCACCTCCCCCGCCGCTGGTGGCATTCCACCAGATTCCTTCTATGGTACCTCCACGCCAAAGACCACCGACAGGAAGCGGAAGACGCCCGACGGGGAAGAGGATGATGCATCATACAAGGCGTGGGCCCGGACGCCCATCACGCCTTCCTCGTCGCACAAGGGGCGGCGTCACTCTTCAACACCCCGCATTTCCGCTACCAATCCTTACACCCAGCTGAAGGGTGGCAATAACCTTCACGCGACTCGTGGCTCCCAGTTGTCATCTCCCGGCCCTGATCGCCGCAAACCCCGGCACGGGCCCAAGCAGCGGCTGATCATGTAGAGATATAGACGTGACGGACTCCCCTGTTGTGTTTTCGCTCTCGATTCCGATTTCTTGCTGTATTGCACTCCCATTGACCACTGCACCATCCTACATATATCACCCACGTGTACGCTGACCCATACCCTGTCTGCCCTCACGTTCCCTTATCCCCATCCCCTGCACTCTGGTGTAGTAGATACAGACTTGTTGCACTGCATACAACAACACCCACCCATGCTTCCCTCAATCGACCTGTAGGTACAGAAAGATGAGAGTCAGGTGTCGGACGTTCGAGCCACCATTCACATCGAATACTCATGAATTATGATCAATATGTACCATACACCCGTGCTATCATAACTTCGCCCTCGCCTGCTGCTCCGGTACCGGAATCGCAACCTGCTCAGTCTGCGCCTGGCCCTCACGCCCGTCCTCCCACCACACGACCGTCACCGTGATGTCGTCGCGGAACCGGCGCGAGTATGGCGCGGGGATGCTCGCGAGCTTCCGCAGATGCTCGACGTCCCCGCCCCCGAGCGCATTTCGGATCAGGTGCGCACTGAGGTTGTCATCCTCGAACGCCCACGCTCCCTGCTTTTCTGCGGACTGCCTGCCCCGCCCGGCCTTGTCCTTGCCGTCGACCCCGGCGGCGCCCGTGGACGTGCGCACGAGCCCAGGCAGCGCGCTCTTGGGGACGGTGCCGCGGACGCCGGAGAGGTGCCCGCCGACGAGAGCTACGACCTCCTCATTTGAGAGCTCGTCCCACAGGCCGTCGGTCGCCAGTACGACGAAGCGGAGCGCGGACTTGGGCGCGGGCGTGCCTTGCAGCGGGAGCGGGAGGAAGGACAGCGGGCGGTGGGTCACGACGGGCGTCGCGGTGACGTAAGGTGGGGTCTTGAACAACTGTGGCGGAGGACGGAGGGCGTCGCCTTTGGGTTCAAGGAAGGCTTTGCTTAGTCTAGGTCAAGGCGAGGGTCAGCGGCGAGGATAAGGAGGAGTAGATGCGGGAAAGGGTACTGACACTTCCTGGACCTCTCGAGGCCACTTGTAACGAGCATCGCCGAACGCACGAGTGGGCTCTAAGCTACCTAGTACGCGGCCGTTGCGGATGACGTCCTGAGCCTCGCTGGGTGGGTGCTCGGATTGCATCCTGAACATCTTATCAGCACATACAATTAGAGGTGGACAGTGACTTTCATACCGCTTCAGCTCGTTGGGGTTCCGCCCTGTCTGGTCCTCCGTGAGGGCCTCAACGCGCCACACTCCCTGTCCGTCCGAAGTCTCCTCGTAGATACCGGCAACGGCACGGCTATCGCCTGTGCATGCAACGTAGAGGTTGCGGTTCGATGTATCGAACATCGCCAAAAGCGCGCAACTACCTGCAGCAGAATGTTTGTCAACACCATGCAATATTTCGGCGCGTGGTAGTACCCTACCTGACCGAGCCGTCTCTATAGCAGATGTCGCCAAGGGGTGCCCACTCAGGTCTGGAATGAGCTTCTTCTTAAGGGTCTCCTGATCCACGGCATGGTACAAGATCTCTAAAGGGGCATTGACGATCTGGGCGTCGAGCTTTGTAAACGCATCCGCGATGGCACGCGACACATCGGAAGGGTTCGCGTCATACGGGGTAGAGGAAGCGGACCAGATGAGCGATTTCGCCTTCTGGAGCAGACCTGCATCCTTCAGATTCGCCTTGGGGTCGTTTACGCGTGTGGCGAGCTCCATAGCGACGGTGGGAATCAGTACCTTTGCAAGCACGCGAGAAGTATGGTAACCCGAATGTCCGTCCATGATAGCATAGAAGAGGTAGTCCCCTGGCGGCGAGAGGTCAGACGCATCCCGCTCGATGAGCAGGTTCCCGTTCGCGTCCTCTATGGGGTCATTTGACGCAAAATGCGCGGTCGTGGACTTCCAGACAATGCCCCCGTGGCGCGTCGCGCTCTTGGACGTCGCGTTCTGACGAATGCGGGCGTCGACTTCGTCCTTGCTGAGGAGAGGGATGGTACGCGTGACCATCTGGCGTTTTCCGTCTGGGCCTGCTTCCCGCACGGAGAGGTCAAAAGTTTCAGAGGTCGGTTTCCGGTAATCACGATAATAGATATATGCGGGAGTACCGACTAGGACGGTGGTACCCAGGAGAGGTTTCCAGGCGCGCCTGAGCATGGAGTGCGTTTGACGGGCAGCAGGCGCGGTGGGTATGTCCGAGCAAAGGAGAATCCAGCCGTCTAAAAAGTCGACTTATGCAGAAATTCGGTTGGACAGAGGGCTCGCGGGGACATTGAACGTAAAGACGTACCAAGTTGTAGTGCACTCGTACACTCAATTCATACGTGTATGCGCACCAGTATCGGCTCTGCACTTAATCCTGAGACGTCAGGCTTGTTCTTTGGCCAGGATTTATACTGTTGAACAGGACTTCTGGGGGAGACGGCACAGGAGGGAGGACAAGCCGAGTCGGCCCCGCAGCCGCTCCGGCCACTGGCACGCCAAGGTCTACGCGGACAATGCCGAACAAGCGCGACGCGTCGCGTCCTCGCAAGCGCTTATGCTAGCGCGACGACTCAGACCTGGAAGGTCTGCGGCTCTGCATTGGAGAAGTGCACGGAGGAACATTCAGACCAATCACAGTATGTTTCTCGATCCCGGCAAGTTACTCGTTCCAGCTACAGTCATACACGGGTCCTTGGGACAGTCAAGTGTTGTCGCTCATCCCAAACCATCCCCTACCTGTGCAGCCCATATCGGACAATGCCATTATGTATGGTACACAACAAGGCACTGCACGCCTAAGTTTCATGGTAATCCAACTATGTGTGAGAGGGATCGGGGACAATCATCCCAAATTTCTCTTATCGCACGTCCCTCGGTCCTCGGGACAGCGCTTAATTCCCTCGTGTGGACATCTAAACGCCAAATTGCTTGAGCGCAAGAACTACCCTTCCACACTGTGTCGATGACTATCAGGGCTCAGTGTCAAAATCTCACCATATAAAGTTGCTGAGAGAAGGAGATATATGTCGCCTTGTTGTACACCAGAAATGGGGCACGCCCATGGGCACGGTGAGTATAGATTTGGGCGGGAACCAGTCCCAGATTTGGTTTTCGTGTAAATCTTGTACAGAAACTGGGCTGGTGACTTCACTTCTGGGTCGCCTCTGATGAAATTTGAGGAGAGGTGAGCTGTAAGAAGTCTATATAGATATATACAAAAACCTGAGGCAGTAGGATAGAGGGAGGGTCAGAAAACGCGCAGTGTCCCGAGGACCCATGGTGTCCCGAGGACCCGTGTATGACTGTACTTAGTAAACTGATACAGACATCGAGTAGGGTCCCAGACTCTCAGGTTATCGCCCAAGTCAGGGGTGAGATCTTGTCCTTGAGAACCGGCGCCGTGAATTCGACTACGGAAGTTTGACCACCATGAAGGTGGACGACTCGCCGCACAGCCTATATCCCTAAATGATAATTCCTGCACCTCTAAGTGGCATTGACACATAGACACATGAAGCTGACTCCCACGACAACTGCGATGTAGGCCGTGTCGGCGAAGGCGCAGCAAGCTGCATAACAAGCTTTCTGGGCGGTCTCTCTTCAGAACAAGGGAATCTGGGATCTCGGGAGGGGTGAGGCTAGCAATCTACCCATTCTGCGGCTTTTTCCTTCATGGGTAACGGGGCTTGCTCGCAGGTGGATGCACATGGCGCAGTTATGCGCAGTCCGTAGACATTCCGTAATGATGCGGGCACCGCGAACGAACCCAGACTCGATGAGAGTGGCTAGAATCACTGCATGATGTCACTTACGAATCATAGCTTGCGTCCTAGGGCATACTTCGTGGTCACCTGCAAGTGTCAACTCTATCCATTCGCTACGCACTGGATGGTTACGCCGGTAGTCGGACAGTGGTCACTAAATTGAGCAATTCTGGTCTAGGCTCGTAGGACATGACGAGGAAATGGGTATGTCACAGCTAGCCCAGGAGGACCTCGTGCACTCCGGAACTTGAATAAGAAGAGCACACTCTCGGCAAGGGCGTGACACCGCCGTTCGCGCCCGTCCGGGACCGCTATACATAGTACGTGAGTGAACAATTACATCAATGCATAAGGTATCTTGAAAGAATGCTAACGAGGATGCCAAAGAGAGTAGGTCGACACACGACATGACTAGGCTCCTGCCCAGTCCGAGGAACGCCCCCGACCGAACAGCCATTCAGCCGCAATCGAGACCTTCGAACGTGAACGCAACCGCCGCCATCATAACCGCCGCATCCGCCCGTACTAGAGTTACCAACTCGCTGCGCCCGACTGTCCATCCCTGGACAATGGCGAGCGATCCGCCGTTCATGACCGTGCGTCGTCGTACTCAGGTGGCCGCTCCACCTCGCCTTCTCCCCCATATGGCCTAGGGGCCCCGTGCGCCTCCGTAAACTCAGGCGCGAGCAGCTCGCCATCCCGGAACCGGATCCCCGAGTCCTGGTGCTGCACGGCTTCCTCTTCAGGCTCCTCGAGCACTGGAGGCGGCGCAGGCCCTTTCCGGTCCGGCCTCAACCTAGCCACCCCCGCAGAAGAGGGATCGAACCCAGAGCCAGTGTCGGGCCCGGGCTGAGAACCCGAAGCGGGCCCTGTTTGAGAGGACGGGCCCGTACGGATGGGTTGCCCGAGACGCTGTTGAGCGGCTAGCTCAGCGGCATATAAGCGCCCGGCGACTTGGGAGGCAGAGTCGGATGGGGCGAGAGTGGATTCTGCGTATGGCGCGTTTGGAGGGACCTGGAGGGGGCTCGTGGAGCGCCAGAGGTCGCCAGACATGAAAGGTGCTGAGGAGTCCATGTCCGTTTTGGGTTCGTCCACGAGGTCGTCGACGAGATCTGAATGAGCGTTCCAGCGGATGTCAGCGTCTGGGTCTGGTCACGTCCAGGATGTATGCATACCTTTTCCGCCTTTCCGCCTGCGACCAAGCGTCGCACGATGTCTGAAGTAGCGGACATAGAGGAATATGGCGGCCGTCACCAGCAAGAGGCCCCCTACACCTCCTACCACTCCACCCACGATAGGTCCGACGTTACTCTTAGAAGAGCCTGCGCTCGGCGCAGACGTCGGACTGGAAGTCCCAGAGGTCGTCGCCGTAGTAGAGATGGACGACGCAGGCGGTGTCGTCTCGACAACCTTGATGTAGTCAAGCAAGTACGGCGCAGCCGAGCTCGCGATTGTGACGTTGATGACCAGGACATGGGCACTATCGGCCAGGGTCCCGGAGTCGAAGAAAAGCTGCCCGTCCGCCTCGTTGACCCGTGTGTCCGGAACCTGGGTTGAAGAGAACGGGGTCACGTTCCCTCCGTCCAATGCGTACAGCGAGACGACTGTTGCGCCAGAGACCGTCGGCACTGCGATCGAGCCATATACCTGTACACTCGTGCCTGCGCAAGCAGCAGTAGAGAAACGTATCAATCGTACGTCAGCTCGGATGTGATTAGTACCACAGCAACACACAATCACTGCAGTATGCTGGGAAGACAGGATAAGTGAACGTACCATGGAATCGATAGACCGCTCCGCCCGAACCTTCCACCTTCGTCAGAGTCTGCGCGAAAATCGCACCGTTGTTCGACGTTTGTACCAATGTCCATTGCGAGCTCCCATACGAGTCGTATTCGATGGCCGTCGTGTTTGCGCTGTCCACGTTCACGGTGGTCATCCTAGCCCACCGGTGTCGGTAGAGCTCCGCCAGTCGTTCAAACGACGACGGTAGCGGTGTGAAGGACTGATCATGAATTTGCAATATCCGTTGTGCATAACATCGCTCCGCTAGACTCTAGTGCCCTGACGGTGAGGTCCCGGAGCAGCCGTCGATGGCAGCGCCCATCAACGTGTCGACACTCGCGATGCGCTCCCCGGCGCTCAAGTGAGACATACCCGGACGCGCGCTTGTGAACTGGGGCACGATTGTCAAGCCGCATGATGCAAGCGTGAATACGAATAGCAAATAAACGAATGTGCTAATAAGTACTGCACTAGACGGACTACGAAGCCTTTGTACTGTACCGTCAAAATCATTACACCTTGATGTATGCTATAAGCAACGCGAGCCGCCGCCCAGCGGTGGACTTCAATCTCCCATAGTAAATTGGCCTTTCCTAATCTCGATCCCCGGCCTCTTGTATGACACCGCCTCAGCTCGCCGTATACTCTGGTGGTACATCCGAGATGTCGTTTGCATCTAGGACGTTCGACGACGAAGACCCGCCTGCAACGGGCTGCGGCCGACCGTTTTCATCGAAGCGGACGCCTGAGTCAGCATGATACGTTGCCTGTTGCGGCACGGAGAGCAGGCCGGCCTCGGCAGCCTTGCTTCTCCCAGGCTGATTGGGGCTGTTCGTCTGCCGCTCTGGGTTGGTGACGACGAACAAGGACGGCGGATGCGATGGCCCTGAGACAGACGAGCTGCCAGCGCCATACTCGCTGATGGGTGCCTCAGAGGGTGCGTATGGAGCCTGCTGTGAATGGTGCCCTGAGTGTCCCGAGTGTGCGGACGACGCGGTGTAGGCAGACTGAGGCGGAAGTGCCGCACTATATGCGGATCCCGGACCCAAGGTCGAAGAGGGCGCTACTGATTGAGGTGGAATCTCGTATGGGGTAGGTTTCGCCTCTGTAAGGTCCCGGAGTTAGCGAATTGAGAACCATATGAATGTGGCCTCATGAGGATACCACATACCTTCGTCATCTAACAGTTCATCGGGCTTTGCAGACGTCGCGTAGAAATAGGCCTGTCCGTTGCGATTCCTCTTCCGGAAACAGAACAACCAGATCGCGACGCCGACGCCGACCAGTACTGCGATGCCACCTATGACGCCCCCGACGATGGGACCCACAGGTGCGCTTTTGCTGCCCGAAGCACCGCTCGTAGGCTGCCCCGTCACAGTGACGGCGGGAAGGAACGTATTTACGACGGATTGCGAAGCCGTCGGGGTGGCTCCGTTCGAAGCCGCGTACAGGATCAAGTCGAGTGCGAACGGGTACTCCTGTGTGGCGTCAGTCACAGC